>NC_041713.1:15833675-16133675 GCF_900700375.1 Denticeps clupeoides
TGGTTTACCAAAAAAAAAAAAAAAAAAATCATATGAAAAATGTAATAGCCTTAGCTCTCAGACTGTTTCTGGTTTAATTTATTTTAAAGTATCAGTATAATCCACTAAAACATCTTGTGGGATGCCTTGGTAATTTTCGGCGAGGTGCAAAATCATTTTTTTATTTATAAATTGAAATGGGAAGTTAATAGGGCCCTCTTTCTCTTCGAGGGACATGATTAAAATATCCATTATGAGATCAGCTCTTTAGTTTCTGCATTGCGGATTACTGTAATCTCAACAGCCTGATAAATTATGGAACTCTGCTCTCAATCTAATGAGGTAATTGCCTAAAAGATTCATTGTTCCTTTCATTCCAGTGCCATCCTAGCAACAGAACTCGCTTTCATTCTTAACCCCCATCTCCTCTCCCTCTTGCCCAAAAAATGTTTTTTTTTTTTTTTTTTGCACAAGACATTTGACCTCAAATGTGTCCCTCTGTCCCCCCAACCCGTTCCCTCCACCCCTGCTCGGCTGTAGTCCATCCCCCATGTTTACATAACCTGGTTTGCACAGGTTTATATGGGCTAATATGTCTTGGCAACTGACCGTGTTGATCATGGCTTCACCGGGCGGGGCAGAGCGGTGCCAACAACATAGCCAGAACCTGGACGGCACAACAGAAACGGGGGGGGGGATTGGGGCGGGGGGGGCTACAGTCTAATCCCTTGCAAACAAGCATCCTTGGCTGGGAGAGCTTCAGAACTGGGAGGCGAAGGCCGGAGTTAAACAGAGACTGTGAGTGGCCAGGGGAGCCCGGCTCAGCCCAGATAAGGGCGATCATGCTGAAAATGACTCCCAGGTAAGACCTCTATCTCTGGATACCCAGCTAGAACAAGCCTTATCAACCCCGACCCCGATCTGGATCTTAAAGACCAAACCGCATGAATTCCCCGCGCGGTGAAATGCGAGAGCGCAGGATGTGGATACTTATTGCGTTTGATATTTCAGGCTTTGCTCCGCATTTCCAGCTGTACTTTGGCATGGCTGATGGTTAACGCCCGAAACTGAAGAAGACAACGGCATCTTTTGGCCTCTTATGCCTCTCCTTGTCCAGCTTAACAGGTAAAATGAGCTCAGGGGATGAGTGCCAGTGCGAACAAATCACTTCTCTCACCACAGTGTGGCACAAAATGGCTATTAGTCTAACATCACTAATATTTCATGACATTATGTGGACGTTCATAAGAGCTTGCAATAAAACATATAAGGCACTAGTTTCAAAGCACTATATGCCTGTGTGTTACTTGAAGAAAGAAACATGATATTTAATTACGTTTTTTCATGTTACGTTTTTATGGTAGGGGTTTAAATCATGCACAATGAGGAAGCAGCGTGAATCAGAGCTGCCAATCACTGTGCTGCTCCTCCTATTTTAAACTGTTTTGGAATCATTACAAACCCACAACGAGGGTCTTCCGGGTGCATAAACCTACCAAGCGGTTCTTTTTTACTTATTTAAATGCTGAGAACAACTTATATTACATTAGCGAGCAAGCCCCACGCTCAGAGCCTAGTGCCAGACTGAAAGCAGTGCCCATGTTCATTAGCCATACAAGGCGTCATTTGGTTTAATCAAGTGCTTTCAATAAACGGCATTTTTATAACAAAGACACCCCCTGCCATCCTCACAAGCACCAGACTGAGGGATCTCAGGCACAAAACACACTCTCGAGTTGTGTTTGAAAAAGGGTGAGAGGAAGATAAGGCCCGATCCTGTGAATCAGGAGCGCTCCCTCTTCCAAAATCACATCACCCAGGTCCCCATGCACAAGACTCAGGATTAAAAGAGCCAGATTAAAAAGCTCAATTTAATTAGGCTGAATGGAAGGATCCGACACATGAAAGGGCTCTGGCTAGGGTCTCACTGACATATCTTAGGGCCTCACCCCAAATTTCATACTCCTCAGGTTTTAAAAAAAACCTGAAGATGAAGATCGTCTCTAAAAGCCGATAGCGTAATGAAATAATAGGCCTCAGAAAGAAATATATAAATGTTGACCTTCGGTCCCTTGCGACCTAAAAGCAGATTCATGGCGAGGCGGGCGGAGTCGCGGTGTCACGTGTGATTCACAATGTCAATTTCATGCTTTCGGAGACTGGTTGGCAAGTGCCCCTTCACTTCGCATTTGGTAACCAATCAAGGGGGCGACATATCGAGGAAGTGAGACAATTTAATGGCGTGACAGTTAACCAGAGAGAGCAATTGTAGGAAGGAGTGAGAGAGGGGTGGTGGGGGGGGGGGGGGATCCTGCCACCAGCCTCGGTCTGTCATGGCCCGATATTTATTTATTTATTTATTTACTGCACAGCACAGCACAAATAAAATGTCACATCTCATTTACACCCATGCCCTTTTTTGAGATGCAAAGAACCGGGCGCGGCGGAGACGTCTGATTAAAGTCCCTCTTTTGTAAAAAGTGCCCAGATGATGCCTGCTGCAGACTAAGCGGTGCAAACATAGGACAATTGAAAATAGCTTTTTTCCCCGTGTCATCCAGTAAATGCATCCGCTGGGCCGTCATGCAGGATAACTTCTAGCCTTTCGCCTGCAGGCGGTGACCCCGTGGCATTGCTTTCCGACACCGGTGGGTTTAAGAGATATTCGTTTCTCTACACGGTAAGATGGGTTATTTTTTTTTTTTTTTTTGTGGGGGGGGGGGGTCAGAATGCTTAATGTGGACTGTGTTAAGCTAAAACGCTTCCCCCTTTGTGTGCAGTTTTCATGTTTTAAATGGCTGACATGATGTTGGGGTATTAACCCGCGGCCTTTTGTTAGCCTCGGATCTGGTGCTGACGTCCGGACGTCCTTTCTTAAGGACGGTCCACAGGCCATGCCTGAATAAGGGGCCCGGCAGCGATACTCAAGAAACCGACAAGACGCGGGCTCTGTCCGCCGCGGTTTTACATTGGGTGGTGTTTGGGGTGGGGGAAGGGCAGTTGAAAATAAACACAGCGCTGTGCCAAAGCTATTTCACGTTCTGAAAGGCGGCAGTCCACTAATCTATGAATGGGAAGCCCAGAGCCCCGGTGACAAATGTTATCTCCGTGTGGCATAGAGGGTTCAAACCCATTCAGCCTCCCCTCTCAGGCCACCGCTAAGATTATGTCACCGTAATCCCCAAGCAGCCGCACTGTAGACTAGATGGGCAGGTGATTCTATGTGTGAGGAAAACATCATTGCAAGGGCAGCAAGGAAGAATATTGTTCTGTTTTTTTTTTTTTATCCTTTGCATGGCAACAGAGGTCCAGAGAGTGACAGAGTGTTGTCACATGGAATTTCATATTTGCAGCTGAAGGGCTGTATAATGTCCACTGAAGAGCTGCGTCCTGTCCCCCTGAAGAAATGTTTTGGGATCAGAATGTGACGGTGTTGTCTGGGGCAGTTGTGCTGGTTGTCATCGGATCCTACTCACCTGTCCGTAACCCGCAATCACGAATTACGAACTCATTCAGTTACTGCTTAACCTGAAATGTGGAAAAATGGATGACTTCTCCAAAACCTCAGAGATCAGCTGGCTACCAAGATAGCCATGCATCTGTAAATTATGTTAATTTGTTCTTAAGCACCTAGCAGAGTTTTACTAATTACTTTTACTTAGCTAACTTGGTAAGTGCCCCCAATTTAATGTACAACTCAATAGGATTCAACACCGTGTCTCTATGTCACAGTTTATAAAACATTGTTGATATGCTGGTTTCCTGTATTGCAGAAAATGCATGGAACTTTGAATTTAACACTTTCTTAAACATAAAATGAATGAAAGAATGAATTAAAACAGGGAGGAATAGCAGTGAAGTTACAACACTCGTACAGTAAATGTTTTCTCCAATCTTTTAAAAACATTCAGCCATTAATAATACAATTCAAACTGCATTTTGATGATTTCCTTCTTTATTTCTCGTGGAATCAACGGTATTTCGATATCAATTTTTATCATGGGCAACATATCAGTATTTTACTGCAATTGTGTAGATTTGTGTTGGCACCTGTCCTAGATCCAGTTGCTGAATTATTGGTGGGGACAGTTGGATAATCGTTGGATACTGGTGGTGACACGTCTCCATGTCCGTGCTAATTGTACGCTGTTGCATCAGTGGATTCTGTGCTATTCCCACCCCTAGTGTGATGTTTTTCCGGACCCCAGCGTGTGTGGCAGGGCACATTTGTTTGAACAAATGTAGGCGAGCAGATGAATAAGAGGCATTGTGGGAGAGTTCAGGGCACTCATTACTTCTCCTGTCCTCCCCCCCTGCGGAATCTGAACTTTTCTGCAAGTGGGCTGTTTAATTGATTCTTACGGAGCTGAGGTATCGATTGATTAAGCGCTTCTGGTCCATGGCAGGACCTACCGCCTCAAAACTCGCCGCGAGGGGGGAAGAGCCGCAGCGTAGAGGGACAGAAAAAAAATGGCAGGAAAGACAAACGGCGTCTCCGGTGACCTGGCAGCGATGGACGATTGTGGCACCTCAATTTCTTTATTTAATTGTGTCTGTATTGGCTTTAATTTAAATGTTGATGTAGCCCTCGTCCAGGTCATTTACAGGCCTGTGATTCAACGCGCCTGTAATTGAAGTCCTTCCGTATTTTTTTTTTTTAGCGCTGAGTCTGTGGACGCTCAAGGACACAGAGGCAAAGATGTCCAGAAATTAGACAGGATTAATTGAAAATCTTAATTACTTTCTGAGGGCATAAACATCTCAATATCAATTAAAATGCGTTTCCACCACACTTGGAGGATACGAGGAGCAGCGGTAATTAGATACACAGCCTGACGAGCGGGCTCAATGGGTTCTTTTTCTTTTTTTTTTTTACTTTTTTTCCACACCGGCAGAAGCCATCGCATTGAATTGGCCCGACTTTTTTTTTTTTTTTTGGAGCACATCAATAATGAATGCGCCATTTCTCCAACTGTAGCCACCTCACTAGCCCTCCATTATTCTGACCTGTTTTGGGTAAACATTCGCCAGGGTGCCAGGACCCGAGAGTCGGGCGAAGTTGAAGGTTGGGGCAAAAAAAAAAAAATTGTTGCATGGCATGTAAGTGCATTTTGGTTATTATTCAAGTGTCTTAAATTATAGAGTGCATATTAAGCAGAGTTATATGACTGGGGCCAACAGGGAAATAATATCCTCCAGCCCCGGCAGAGCGGTGCGCTCGAGCGCGCAGATAAAAGCCGGAGTAAAAAATGGCTAGTGGATGAAGAAATGTTTTGGAGGTGTAAGAAAGTGATTGTTATTCAAAGGACACCCTTCACCCACCGCCGGCAGGGTGGCCTTCAGGCCTGCCCATCATCTCCATGAATTTCACAGTCATCTCTTCTTCTACTCTGCGCAGTTTTTTAACACTCCTGCCCCCCCCACCCCCCCCCCCTCCACAACCCCCAGCCCTGCGCCAGTTTGTTTTTTGCCATGTTAATTTCCTGTGCATCTGGGGGAATTTGTCGAAGACCTTGTTGTGTTTTTCAGGGTGTATCTACGGTCGGCATCTCTCTCGGCGTGGCGGCGCTCAGCCGTCCCGGCGTCAGCTGACGGCGAAGGGGCGGGGGGGGTGGGGTTTCTCACCAGTCATGAACCATTTAGCCAGGAGGAAACGGGAGGGCTGCTCCCTCTAAACTGGGATTTCTGGGCCAATCTGTGCAGTGTATTCGAATTGCAGAGTAACAAATGGACAGTGGAAGGGGTTTGTAATGGTGATTAGAGGCTGAAATTGGTTCAGATTTACAGTGTCAGTCAGAGATGGAGGGAGAGGAATAAGAGGTCTTAGCGCTCTAATGGATCCATCAGCTTGCTTCGGTTGCTCAGTGGGCCGAGTGAGGTCACCAGCCATCCGCAGGCGGCACAAAAGCACTTCAATTTTGTTAGGAAATGTATCAATTTAACTGACTCGAGCGGCACACTGGAAACCTAATGAATCTGGACTCAATTTTCCAGCACACTGCCTCTGTGAACTGGAGGAAACAATGTTGGTGGCGAAGGGTTGAGGGAGAGGCCATTTTGATTGGCTGACTGGGCCGCTGCAGCCTCCGTGACGGCCAGTGGGGGAGACAGGGGCCGGCCCTTCGTTTATCTAGCGATAGCCGCCCGCTCCGACTGCTGTCACTCATATAACAATGATGTCATTAAAGGTAAATTGGCCTCTATTTCAGTGGGATGATAATGCTAATTGAGTGGCAGAACATAATACCAGGGACTGTTGTGTGCCGTTAAGGGGAGGAGGGGGACAGATTAAATGGCCACACAATAGTGGGTGTCAGGCACGGCAGATGTTGCTTTGTGCTGCCGACTGCATTGACATATCTCTTGCTTGTCAGGCCCTGGGCTTTAGCAGAAGAGACTTACAGGACAGGGGACCAGATGGTCTCACACTGAGGGCCGAATAAAGCAGTTAAACAGCGGCTGGTTATTAAAAAAAGACAAGCCAGCCGCGAGAAATGCGCTAGTTGGTAAATAAAAGGAGCGGGGGCCGCCTTATCGATCGCACCGCCACGCGCCAACTCCGACTGCCGGCTAATGAAAGGCCCCCGGTCGGCAGGCGTCATGTTTATTTAGGGGCGGGCTTCTGATCACCTCTAACTCGGCCTCAGAGGAGCAGGGCTGCCTCGTGGAGAGGGGAGCAGGGGTGAATTAGAGGAAGAGGGGAGAAGGGGACGGGGGAGGTCAGCAGAGCCTGGTTTCTGCTTCCCACTTAACAGATCCAAATTTTAAAAATAAATAAATAAAAGAAGGGCAATTTTTAAAAAATCATTTAAAAAAATGTATCACGAAGCTTTATATTTTTTCCCTAGAACCAAATGTGTCGTTTGACTTTTTTTTTGTTCTGCTGCATGCTATACTGCGAAAATGATAGTGCCGCACAGACGGCAATCCACAGTGGTCAATAACAGCCATTCTACCTCAATATCGCGATTCCAGAGGAATAGAACTACAGGAATGGCTCATAATTCCACCGTATCTACATTCCGCCAAGTTTTTCTGGGAACTGACCAGCTGTGCGAAAAATAACATTACGTACACCGAGCATGGCGCCTCAGCAATAATTGCCTCTGAGGTGAACTTGTGAACTTGTAGTTCATCCGCTGCGAGGGGATTAGCGGTGTCTGCACACAAACGGGGGCCGGCAGGGGCCACGCACCCCCCCCCCCCCCCACCCCACCCCACCCTACAAAGGAATATCTCCCGGGTCGTGCCCACCTTCTACATCCCCTCTCGCCCAGGCGGACAATAGCCCTCCGATGCAAAAGGACGTTTATTGCTCCAGCCATCTGTGTTGTGTTTGTTAACTGTAGATCACTGACGGGTTCTAATGGCGCCCTTCAAGGGCCCGCGTTGTGGGCGGCCTCGTCTGCCACGCTCCTCTTTAGTCAGGCGCCCCCCCCCGCCGTGGCGCGTTTACAGTGGGCTCCGGGACTGTAAAGCCGGCAGGCGCGTTTGAAGACGAGCTGCTCCGTCAGGCTGCTGTGGATCCGAAAGGCAAGTCCCTCCACTTGACCTCCCCATTATTGCAGCCACTGATCTCATTTGGCAAGGCAGCCGGCAGCAGCCTTGAACGTGCATCGCACGTCTTTGTACCAGATCCTCTCTGGTGCCGCGTTAATGGGTGATTGAAATACAAAAAAAGAAAAAAAAGTGAATCTGAATCAATCCTTTCATCTCGATTGACAGCGAAGGGCCATTTCAAGCTTTTGGAATAATCCATGCTAAATGAGCATAAGGAAGGGGATGAGGTTGTAATGTTGTAACGAGGTGTAATGTGGAATCTTTATGTGGCACATTTGTCTAACAAAGCAAACAAAAGTGTTTTGAACTGACGGCGGGTCACATTTTACGTAATTGGAATTATCTGTTTCATTACTCTTCTCTTTCGACGTCATTGTTTATCACTAATTTCCATGTTCTATCACTACTTTATATTGCTTCATATGCTATTTTACATGACATCTGTTGTAGCGTAACAGTCAATATTTTGTATTTGAATTATTGTGTACTGCTGTGATGTTAATTGTCAGATTTTTTTTGTATCACTTCCAGTGTAGTTTGATCTTGAATAAACAGTGTTGTTTTCCTTTTAAATGGTTAAAATGGTGTATCCTGGTTTTCTCTCACTGGGAGAAAGGTGAACTTTTTTTTATTAATATTGAGGTGAAAATTGATTTCTTATTCTTGTATTGCAGTTATTTGTCCTGTCCAGTGAAATAATTTTTTTACCCTTATGCTTATAAATAATAACATACTTTTTGGCCTCACCACTGGCTGGAATAATGTATTTATCTTAAGAACTCATAACCCTTCAAATGAAATCTCACAGCAGAGCAAAGCCTGTGTAGAACGGCGGGCGTAAAAAAACGACTTTAGCTTTGCATACACTTCCTTTCTTCCTGCACCGCTCCCCTTTTTCTCCCCCTTCCCCACCGCCACCCGTTCAACAGTAAATAAAGCGCCGCAGAACAAATGCCATCAAATCGCTTTAAGCTCCACTCCTTCTCCACTATTACATCCTCGAATTACACAATCACGGCGAGTTTGGGAGGTGAGACAGAGCACTTAGTGGAGCTGATGATCTGACCAAGGCCCAGATTGATGTGTGCTTTCTTGACATTTCACCACGCCTGTCCCTCTTCCCCTCAATCAGCCCGCTTTCCGGGGCTTTGTCATTTCGGCTGGAACTAAACGTAAATAAGCAGGCAGATTTGTGCCGAGGGCCCTGAGGACAGGGAAGTTTGAGATGCTATTTGACAGGTTCACGGTGACTGTTTTATTTTGTCTCTCCTTTCTGTCCCCTAGGTGTTGACGTGAGACATTTAATCGAGGGACTAGCGGTTTCATATCAGTAACAAAAATCAAATAATGCAAGATGATTTACTCCCCCTAGCAACCGGGGAGCGCACTCATAGCAACCAGCCGAGCCTCGGGCCTCGGTGTAATCAGCTTGAAAATATTTCAATTATTGTGTTGATTTTAGTGGATTTGAGAGGCGGCCGGCGAGCACCTCGCTACATTCAGCCCATGACCTGCAGAGGAAGACATTGATTTAAACAGGTGTCAGAAAGGGAAAGTAGAGGCAATTTAAATGGGAATAGGATAGCAAAGTCGTTGAGCACTGTTCAGTGCATGTGTGACATCCGCCTGCTGCTGCCAAATCAATGCAGCTTGAGCGAGAAGGGGAAAAAAAGCCAAAGGAAGGGGGGAGGAAATTCACCTTGAGGAATGATCCGTCTGCCGCCGAGCACTGAAGCAGGAGGGCGAAGCCTCCGCAACTCCTCTCCATTGGCCTCTGCATTCACCGACTGGGTCTCCGGTCCTTTCGAAACCGCCCTGATGCTTTGCCCAAACCGGACGCCAGGTCACGGGTTCAGATGGTGAGGGGTCACTTTGGAACACAGCCGTCACCATTTTTTTTTTTGTCTTATTCTCAAACTTTTCACGATGAGAACCACTTAGAAAATCGGCCTATTTTACTGGTTGTCACTAGAAAACACAATTTCTTATTTGGAAACACTGCATTTAAGTCTCATGCAGTCTCTTGCTGAACCACTAAAAGGAATCTGAGGACCACCTTGTACCAAAGTTTGAGATCCAAGGTTATGCAGCACAAAAAAAGCCCTCATGAACTTCATAGGGGAATTATTATCTGGTCTGTTTGTGTTAAGAACTCCTCAACCATTTACTGGGGAGAAGAACAATTGATTCATCCAAGAGAATAAAAAAAAGATTGGAAAAGTAAAAAAAAAAAAATTAAAAATGAGCGCAAAGAGAAGCAGATATGGTGAGCTTCTCTATTCTACATTGTCGTCCTTTGTGTTTGAAAAGTAATTTCTCTTTTTTAAAAGATCTATTAGGGCCAAATTTACTGGAGGTGGCCGCCATTCATTTGTACTTGGGGGTAGAAAGGGAGACAGAGCGAGGGAAAAAATTATATTAATGCGGCTCCTTCATCAAATTTTCAGGGTTATATTTAGCATGCAAATTGATTCATTTCACTTTTCCACGAATGCAGATCGTTTTAGCAAAGCCAATTTGAAGATTGTGAGAATAGGCCGCACTGTAATTAACCGAACAGACCGTCTGTGGCAGATCCCGAAGTGTCCCAAACTTATTCTCTCGTTCCGTACCCGTGGCCTGACATTCGTCTGCGGCAGCCGCTTTTACCGTCTTATTAGTTGTCACTGGTTGTAGCTGCTTTCATCCTGTCTGCTGGTTACATTATGTCACACCCTAAACTCAAACACTAATATCTAAGATGCTTGAGAGGTCCCATGTACAAAAAAACATTTATTCATAAATATTTTAAGTGAAACAATATTTTAAGTGAAATTTTATAGGTTGCATCCTATATAATTATACTGTATATCTATACAGTCACGTCCTACATATATACAGTATAATTATATAGGATGCAACCTATAAATGCACACAGTACATGTGACACATTTTTTGGTTCACAGCATCTTAGAAATGAATCGAGATTAATAATGGTTAATGCATTTGCAAAGTGTGTGATTAAATCATTTGACAGCACATGTGTATGTATGTATGTGTTGTATAAATAGATAGATCCTTAGTGTGTGTCAAGGAAGACATACATTCTCTTTCAGACCACTGAATGGATAGAAAGTACATTGCAACAAAACATCTCTTGTAATATGGTCAGCCTGCCATAATTAGCATATTAGTGAAAATTGTGATACTAATTAATGGGCCATGAACCGAGCTGCCCTGTTCATCAGTAGGCAATAATATGTTTAATATTCTCTATATTATACTCATATTCATCCAGTTTTAGACGTGTCCCTCATGCTCTGTTAGCACTTTTTCATTCCTCACATTTGTTGCAGATATGTGTGCTAAGTGCCAATGTTAGACGCCGCGAGATAAACACTACATGGGTGGGTCGTTTTATGAATAGGCTGCATTGTAATAATAGGCGGCAGCAATTAAATGTGTTTTTGTTCTTGCGGGCTCACAGACCATATTTTTTTAAATCTTGTCTCTTGTTAATATCAAATGCCCACTGCTGTTCCCCCGAGCAGTGGGCAAGTGTAGGTGCTGCTTGTGTTCCCAATGTGTGGGTGTTCACAAATGACTGTCAAACACTTTCTCCTCCGATTCACGAGTGGAGTTGAGGTTTTTCTGCACGTGGAAGCTGGGGTGTCGTTTACTTTTTTAAATGAAGTAATATTGCAAATACAACCCGTGTTTTTATACACAGTTATAAAGCTGGCTGAATGAGATATTTCCCATGGAGTTGCTATGTACATTATACAGATAGATAGATAGATAGATAGATAGATAGATAGATAGATAGATAGATAGATAGATAGATAGATGGATGGATGATGGATGGATGGATGTGGATGGATGGATGGATGGATGGATGGATGGATGGATGGATGGATGGATGGATAGATAGATAGATAGATAGATAGATAGATAGATAGATAGATAGATAGATAGATAGATAGATAGATAGATAGATAGATAGATAGATAGATAGATAGATAGATATGTATTAACATATGTCTCAAGTGTCCAAAAACTACCTAACAACTTAGACAAGGGGATGGTGCTAATGCTCTCATTTAGCGAAAAAGACATTAGAGAATTTACATATAGTCGCTGTGCTAATGTGTGCGATCACACATTAATCGTCTGACAACGTCTCACTTTCCACACTTAGTCTATTACCATTCTCAGAAAGGTGAAGTCTAAAGTGTCAGGTGTCATAATTTAATTGTGTTGTTTTCTATTTCTCCCCGGCTCTAAAGGGACAGAATCCCCGGGTTAATCTGAGCACTCCACTGTCACTTCGCTCCTCTTTCTCTTCTTCTTCCTCCTTTATTTTTTTTTAATTGGGGACACGAGGAGTTCACATCACATTTCGCTTTAATCTTGACCTTAGAAGATTAACTGCTGATAAAGATAATAATCTTCAGCAGCTCAGGGAAAAGTGAAGGAACATAATTTACCCTTCAGTTTCTGGATGAAGGGGGCTGGTAGTCAGTGTAATTTTCAGTGGATTTAGAGAAGATCATCTCTGACCGAGGTGGCTGGGCTCTCACATGGAATTTTTAGAAAGGATATTCAATGAACAGATAAATAACCAATACCAAAACTGTATTGACTGTAATTTTGCTGTCATTCTTTTCTCCCCTTTAATGTTTTTATTGATATAATGGAATAAGATGCAACACATTATATTGCTAGACCCTCAAGTCCTTTAGTGTAGGGATCATATAAGGATATATAATAAAATGCCTGATAATAATATATAGAATAGGGATTGCACACAGGTAATGGCGACAATGAAATAAAAAAAAAATGTATTAAACAAGCTCCAAGCGGCCAATAGAATGAATCTGTTTAATATGTTTTTGTGTTTTTTTTATGTTAATCCAGTCATGAGAAATGAGATGTAATGTAGTCGCTCTACAGACCTTATTGTCTGTAATGACCAGAATTAATTGAATCTGGTCATTTGTGTGGCGCAGAGGATCTGAGCTTGTTTAGGTAAAACGAGTGTCCCTCGGACGCCCATGTATCTTGTCTTGAAGAGCTGTAGGTGGTTCTTTAAATATTTCTTCCCCTCCCTAAATCGTTTTCGTTTTGAAAGGCTGAGCTGATTATCGATAGCGGCGAAATGAATGTTGCGCCTTAAAACGTTCCTTCCTCGGGTTCTCCGCAAGTCGCCAATAACGCGCTAGGAAAAACCAATCTGTGGACATCCTGAACCAGCTGATAGATACGGTCACACTTTAGGGGGGTAAACAGTATTGATTCTGTCCCACTATCATCTCTAATTTTCTTCCAGCCATTGCACACTGGGATCGCTCATGACTAATCACACCCACTTGCATGACTGGAACAAGACTTCTTTTTCTTTTCTCTTTCTTTTTTTTATTTCAAGTATTCCGCCCGAAGCTCTCAGACGGACCGTGTCAGTATTGAAGTGTATCCTGGCTGTCAGATCTCCCACTTCCTCAGCTCTAATGTGATCGATTGGACCAGCAACAGGGCTCCTAACATGCTCCTCTACAGGACACTTTGATAGTGACATTTCAGGCCCAGTTAGACCCTATTTCCCCAGGGCCATTAAATAACAAAAAAAAAAAAAGGACCCCAAGTGGAATCCGGTCTGAGGCCTGTCCCCGAGCTTCCCGGAGACCCGATGCCAGTAAAATTGTCCATGTCTGTACAACCAGGGAGTCCAAGGATTAAATTCTTAATAATGTGCGTGTAATAGTGAAATCTGGGGTCTTGGCCCTGATGTGTTAAGAGCATTTGCCGTACCGGTTTAATGATGAAGGGAGAGGGAGAGCCGGGAGACGGTGACTTGCCTATTTTAGGGCATGTCAGGACCTTCATGCCAACTATTTTAATTGAAACCAGAAAATGTGTGTTAGCTCAGACTTGAACACGCGCAGGCAAAACAGCGGTTGATGCTGGTGACAGATTCACTTTTTAGTCGTATTTGTCAATATTTGTAAAATATTGTAAATACACTCCGCATTATATACACATTCTGGATGGATATGAAACTACTTTTAAGAGCTTTTTTCCCACCCCAGATGGGACTGTGTGTCCTATTCTGTGTGTCTATGTTCAGATTTCACAGCTTTTGCACTTCTCAAAGATACACCGCCTGTAAAATGAACTCTCCGAATGAACATATTTACACACCAAAGCTTCCAAGTGTGTGGGCCTTGTGCGAAACATGACTATACCTGAGCAGTGGGCCCCTCTGTGAAATTGAAAAAGGTTAATACAGTTTAAAGTGTAAAATAATAACTAATTATCTTTGGGTTAACTACACCCTATGGCAATTTCTTGAATGTCCTGCTATGTTGGGCTTGACCCAAATCAATGAAAAACTGTTTCCTTATTACGTCCAAGAGCAAAGCTTCACCGGAAGAATCACTCTATATTCAGGGTGGGTGTGGAGGCCAGAGGTGAACCAGCCCGCTGCCTGCGGGCCACAAGCTGTACAATCAAACAAAAATTTTAAATCATGACTATACAGGAAATGCAGAAAATGATGTATTAATGTGTGACAAATCTATTTAAATGGTTTGGTTGCATTATGTTTTGAAATATTTTGCAATATTATGTTATTATACAGAATGGGCATTCACCAACATCGGTATTTGAGCATTGCGAAGGCACTTTTTGACGTGAAACACCAAAAGCACAGCTTTTAAAAAAGATTTTAAAAGGACCTACTGAGAGGTGGTGGGGTGGGGGTGAAAGTACCGCTCCTCTTATCAGGCCCAGCACTTATTCATCTCCCGAATAACTGGGCTCATTTAAAGCAAATCAACAGCCGGCCGACACAAATAGATTTGGACAGAGTCGCCCTAACATCTGGAAACACAGTTTAACTCGTCCCCATCTCAGGAAGTTTTCACACTTCACACCTCGTTAACCTCCGGGGTGGAGATTCCCTGGGAAGACGGGGAGGGGGGGAGGGGGGTCGAGCGAGGCCTGTTTACACAGCGCTTCCCACATCACCGCCGAGTGGTTTTGTCGTCACCGCGGTGCATTGACAGGTGAAAAACATGCAGGTCGGGCGCCATGGAGCGCTGATTGATTGTGTGTGTTTTCGCAATGCGGAGATAATGAAACGTAGCTGGGTTAACGGTGGCGGAGATCGCCATACAGGTCGCTTAGGTCACAAATACAGAGCAGCGATGCAATAATGTACACATTTCCGACTTACAAGCCATGGTGTTCTGTTCAGCATCTGAAATAAGACGCATAATCTTTTCATATTTGGATAATTATTTCCCATATTCATAGTAAATTTTCCTGTGAGATGCAGAGAAATGCCTCTACATTAAATTCACTAAGGTTAAACAAATAAAGGCTAAGAAAAGGGGTGCATGCTAACATACGTAATATATTATATAGTTTTACAGAATATATTTATTTGATAAACTTAGAAAAGAGATATATGCGTTCATATAGCATTACACTATATATAGATGTATATGTTTAGTAAAGAGATGCATGGAAAGATACAACATTTAAAATGCTGCTGTGTAATAATTTAAGCTTTCTTAGTAGGTGTATTGGTATGACACACACATGACGGGGGCTGGAAGTTGTAAAATGCCATATATTATAAATGCATAGAAACTTGTTGGATTTGTATAGGCAGATATGTAGCCAGCACGCCTTTTGCGTTGAGGATGATGGGTAATCGCCAGACCAGTTGGTGAGACTGGTGATGTAAGCACATACAATCCATACAATTGCTCACAAGATGGCAGATTTCAGCTTTGACCTCCTGCTGTGAACCTACATTATGGTTACATTATAATCTATATTAAAAAAATGTGACAGCGTCCCAAGCCGCACCAAAAAAACTAATTTACACACGGTGCAGCCCATGGCTTTGAATTTTGGACACGTTATTAGATTTTTTTAACGCCGATCTTCCACAAAGACTCACTATTAATCCGTTGGCTGGAATTCCGAGGTTTAAAGGATGAAAATGGATAATGAAACACTTTTCACAAGGTGATAATTAGCAGGGAAGAGCAAGTCTGCAGTCACAGGCTGTTAGATATTTAATAACCACACTGACCAAGGGGGTTGGTGTTAATATTTAGGTCATGTTTATGAGGCAGATTTATTCTAGGTCAGGAACATGTAAAGTAAAACAGTTCGGAGGAAAACAGATTTTGAACCACTCTTCTCGTAAAGGCCCGAGACGTCCTGTTTAAGTATTGATTCATATCATGGCTTTGGTCAGGATAAAAAAAAAAAAAAAAAGGAAGAAAGAAAAATCAATCCTCGTCACTGCTGATATTTATTGGTGTGCCGACCATATGACAACCTTATTATAACCCCACTCGGCGGTGTAAATCAGCCCGCCCTACTCTACCCGGGCGTGAATTTGCAGATAAAGCCGACAGCCGACAGATAAGATGAAATAATTAAATGTTACTGAAGGTACTCGGCAGACTTTAGACAACGGGCCTCGACAGTTTGGGGGAGATTTACTCATAATCTGTTCGCTTGGCTCCAGCCGACGCCTTTTTTTTGGGGCTTCTGGGCTGATTTGGGCCTGCATAGGTACACTGCAGCACAGTACGGGGGCAGTGATGAATACAAAGCGTGAATGTCCCCTGCATGAATTAATGTCTTAAGAAGGCCGGAAGGCCACACACACAAACACACACACACACATTATTGCCGGGATAATTGATCATGGAGAATTGCTCCCTAACCAAAGAAGCCTTACCGGGGTCAAAGTTCAGACAGGGTTGTTGCCCGGTCTAATTTCTTCTTTTTAAATAAATATATATCGATGTATGTACGTGAAAAGGAGAGATTACTCCGCCGATCCATCCTGATCTTTCCCACAAAAAAAAAAAAAAAAAAAAAACGCTACTTGACATTTGGCTCCCGTCCTGCGGCTCCTCTGCCATGAATGATTTTTTGGGGTTGGGATTATTTTATATCGCACGTCTGTTAATGGACGGGCTGAACAATGGCGCCCTTATCTAAGCCTTGCAAAGCAGCGCCGGATGGGCTGCGTAATTGGCACGCGCCTTTGTTTTACGCACGATTTTCTAAATTGATTTAGAATTTATTTATTTTGTTGTTTTTTTTTTTTTTTTGCTATTTCCGTCATGAAAACTGCGACGTTCGCGGTTGTCGGTATCGCGCGTCGTGCACGCGCCGCCGCGGGCCTATCTATAGATCCGTATCAAACGCGCTCGTCTGTCATTATGCACTTCCACGCGAGCGGTGCCGCGATCCTCAATCGATCTGACGTTGTCGTGATGGAGCCGCTTTCACGCTGGGGGACCCCCACCCCACCCCACCCCACCCCCAGTGTCGCGAGGAGAAAATCGGGCCAAATTAACGACGATATTACTACCGCTCCACCCTGCCCAGCATCACTTATCCAAGATTTAACATCATAAACACAAGCTCATGAATGGCGTGTCCCCCACTGTACGCGCGTAATTACGCCAGGTGACGTCACATTGGGCGATCAAAATAATTGGCCACCATCAGACGTCATTTATAGTGTCCACCGTCTTTTTTCCCGGATCGAAACATCCGTCCACTATAGTTACAGGGTTTTTTTTATGAGTGTAGATCTAGAATGTTGTAGATCTGTGTCGCTCCGTTCTGGAAGAAGCGTAATTGGAATCGGCCTAATGACTTTTCTGCTCTCCTCCAGGAATGAGTCCTCCCCCCACCCCCCGTCCCGAGTTTAGGAGAGAGAGAGAGAGAGAGAGAGAGAAAAACTCTAAAAATGACAAAAGAAATTAATCTGCAAAAAGCTGAGAGGGGAAGGGAGGGGGCGGGGCCGCGCGCCTGGCAAATGAGGCTCTCGAAATCACCTACGTAATTAATTGCGCAAATTTGTTTCTATTAAATAAAAATAACACGTATTGAGGAACTCAATTAGCATTAATTAAGCTTGATATCCTAATTTGGAGAACGTGTTTGTGGAAAACAGGCGTTTTTTTTCCCCATTTCGTCTTCTTCCTCCTCCTCCTCCTCCTCCTCCTCTCCTTCTTCTTGGATATCAGCGCGCTGCCTCTGGGCTGCTTCTCTCTCCTCCGAGACTTGGAAATGAGAAATGGAGATGGAATATCAGGAGGTGCTAAATTAGCCGCCTGATCTGCACTTATTGCAGCATCCACACAGACACGCACGCACGCACGCACGCACGCACGCGCGCACGCGCCCATTACTCCGCCTCTCCCTCTCCTTTAGCATTCCGGGCGCGGCGCGGGGCGCGCGGATAGCAGATTTATCAAATGGGAAAATGAATGCATGATGATCAGTTAAATTGAAAATCAGCGCCTGCATGACAGGCCGACCTGACACCTCCGTAATTAGAAAGAAAAACGACGGCGTCCGATGCATAATAGAGCAAAAAAAAGAGAGAAGAGAGAGAGAGAGAGAGAAAGAGAGAGAGGGAGAGAAAAAACAATTTACACTCACCCCCCCCCCAACCCCCCCACCCCCTCCTACCCCATAATGATCCGCCGTTCAAATTGAAAATTTCCCCGCGGTAGAAATTGAATTCGTAAAGTATGATTCATGGAGGACACATCTCCTGCAGGCCGCCTGCTGCCTGCCTGCCTGCCTGCCTCACGCCTCGATTGATAGTTCGTCTGAAATCGTACCAGCCCACAGCCCACCGCTTTCAGGCCGCCCCTCCAAATAAAATAATTATTTAAAAAAAAAAAAAGCTTAACTACTTAAGCAAAAATCGCTAATTTCACCTTAAGGCCACCAGTGTGCAGCCAGCGATACTTCTATTCTACTCAGAGAGAGAGAGAGAGAGAGAGAGAGAGAGATGAATTAAACATGAATTATACCCCCCCTCATCTACCCACCTACCCCCCCCCCCCCCACGCACTCAAGAAAAAAAGATTATTAATATTTAAAAAAATAAATAAATACAGCAAATAAAGTGAAGAACACCACCTCCAGACAAAGTGGCATTTCGCAGGAAACTCCTTCTCTTCGCCCTTTAATCGGGGACAATTCATCGCAACAGCTACGTATTCTTATCACTGTAAGAGGGTGGGTTATTAACTAGGGACGCACGTGGAGAATAAATTATTAAGGTTATTGTTTAGGGCCAGGTCTGCCCCCCAACCCCTCCGTCCATTAAATCACTGCTTTTATTACCTTATTGATTTCCCTGTCTGTCAATCCTGCGCAGTAACTTTTTATATCTATATATATATCCATCTATATATATGTTATATATAATTATTATTTCATTATTCACCCTCCAGCCCTCCTCTAGTCATCCCGGTTGTTGGTGGGTGTGGGATAATTCGGTCTCGGTGGAACTATCCGGGCCTTTTTAGAGGCTTTTTACTCATTCAGAGCAAACAGCAGTCGGCGGGTCGAAAAATTATGTAAATATTGTGAAAGGGGACACGGGCTCAGAAAATTCATTTGCGGCCCGGCTCAAAAAAAAAAAAAAAAAAAAAAAAGCTGCCCGTCCCTCTGATTATTTTCAATTTATTTGCAAATCAAGACCCGCGGAGGACCGGGAGTGTCTCGGGGGCCGGAGACAGCAGCGGAGGCGAGATGACTGCCAGAGCCGACGCCCCCTTTCCAAAAAAAAAATTTAAATGATATATATTTATCTATTTTAATTGGAGGTGACCAGCGCTGGAAATGTTGGGCGACGTGTTCCAGATCGACGTCAGTAGTTTACAGTTAATTAAGCTTAATTGGCTCCTTTTTGTTCCCGCCTCGGCAGTTTAGTTGTTGTTCAGCTATACGAGTTGGACTCTCTCTCTCTCTCTCTCTCTGATTATTATTCTTTTTTTAAATTATTATTGCTAATAATGGAAAGTTTGCCGGTTTTAATTGAATAGAGTCCCTGGTACAGCAGGACCGGCCGGGGCGGGCCGCAGATGTCTCGGCTCCCCGGGGAGCGGCAGCCCCATTACAGCAAATGTGTTCGGCTATTGTGGGCAGGCACGCGCGCCGCGCCCGTCCCATTACGGGCGCGCGCGCGCGTGATCAATAGGCTGATAACGCGGCGACATCAATATAAGCGACAGAACAATGAGGGATATCATCGAACATCTATCTTAATATAGCCGCGCTACAAGGGCCCTGACAAAGCGCGCGCGGGCGTGCGCGCGTGCGTCTGTGTGTGTGAGTGTGTGTGTGTGTGTGTGTGTGTGGTGGAAGGAAGGGGGGGTGTATCTCATGAAAATTCCGCCCCACGAATTCCCATCTCCCGTCCAATATGCGCAAACACACTCCCAGCTGCCGGGCCTATTATTTTCCTATTTCAATTTGACACCCCATGCCTTTCATGCTAATTCTATTATTCTTGGAAGTTTATGTGATTTCATATCGCGGGAAATCGGGTAATGCATTAGAAGCCTCCGGGCTAAAATAAACCGAAATCCCCCCGCAGTAGCCACCGGGAAAATAATTACTTTCATATCAAAAGTCTGCAGGAGTCGAGCGGGTCTTTTCGCCTCCGGCTCCTAACCTCATTTCAGAGGGGGCTTATAGATGAATAAATTTGTTAAAGCAATACACACGCGCACCCCAAAAAAAATAAATAAACAAAATAAAATAATGGTAATAAAATAAATAAATAAAAAAGAGCACGATAAATAAAAACAACGATAAATAAAGAAAGAAATAAAACACCGCTACCTGTACCCGGCGAATGAAAAGCTGTTCGGGGTCGTACACACTTTAAAAGGTTATTGTATACAATCGATTTATTTATGAAAAACTTACATATATAAATATTTGAATACCTTTGTACAACGTTTTTGAGGAATTCTGTTGTCTGAGTTCGTTTTGTTTAGTTTGTTTACAGTTTGTTTACGCAGGGGGGGCTGCTTCTAGTTTTGTTTTTGTTTTTTCTCTTGTTGTTGTTTTTTTTTTGTTTTTTTGTTTTTTTTTTTGAAAAAAATCTCAATTTTTTTTTACCATTTTTCCCCCTCCATAAACATGTGATGGGCCATCACACACACACACACACAAAATATTCACACAGATTTTGGATCTTCTCTCCCCCCCAGGATGTAAAATGAAAACGTGTTGATATGTTTCGTTTTGTTTTTCTCCACCTTCTCGTTTTTTTTCTCCCCCCCCCCCCTCTCTCCCGTCATCCTCCTCTTCCGTAAATTATCCCATATCGGCATCGTCTTTGTTCGAGTCCGACGCGCAGCAGTTCTGGGGGGTTCGGGGGTTCGGCGGCTCTTCGGATGGAGACCCGGGCCGCTGGCCGAGCTCCGGTTCCGCCTCCTGGAGGCGACTGTCGTTAGAAATCCCCGCCGCCTGCTCTCCGCCGCCGCACTCGGGCTCGGGTTCGAGGCCCGGCGTGGGGCTCTTCAGGGCAGTCTGGGGCACGATGAAGCCCAGCGGCTGGGTGATGGGGTACAGCAGGAAGTGGCCCTTTCCTATCAAGGGGCGCGCGGAGGAGGACAGGGCGGGCAGGTCCACGGGCGCCTTGCGCCGCGGCCTGCTGTCCGACAGGAGGCTCTCCACGCTGAAGGGGTTGAGTTTGTGCAGGGCGGGGGCGGCCCTCCCCGCGGACGCGCTGAGGTTCGACTGCTGGCTGCTGTCGGACGAGTCCAGCTCCTGGTTCTGGCTTCTTTGGTACTGCGCCGTGGGGGGGCTCTGCGCGCGCACCAGCTCGCACTGCGTGGCGCTGTGCTCGCTGTCCGTGACCTGCGACACGCAGCTGTCGCTGTCGGAGCCCGGCGTGTGGAACAGGTCCGAGGGCAGCAGCTTGTTCTGCGAGCGCAGGAAGCGCTTCTCCTGCTTGCGCTTCTTCTTCTCCATGCGCTCCAGCTCCCGACGCGCGATCTCCTCCGCGTCCATGGGCTCCCCGCTGCACGTGGTGGGGTGCGAGTTGTGCGCGGGCCTGCCGGGACCCTTCTTCGTGTTCTCCTTCTTCCGCCATTTAGCTCGACGGTTCTGGAACCAGACCTGCACACCGGGGGGAAAGAGAAATGGCTTCAGCAGGCCCAACACGGTCCGGAGCGCGTCCACGATGGGAAAAATATCGACTTTTATTAACTACAAATTATTTTAAAAATATTAATATATAATACAAATGATACCATGCAAAATGACAACGTTGTAAAAAATAATAAGCGCTTATAAATAAATCTGAAGGAAGGCGGTTGTTGCTTTGTGTCATTTTTCTTGCGTGTATGTAAAAATTGTTATTTAAAAATCACGAAATAAATCACAAGAAAATGTCCGACATCTAACACGTGCGTCGCGTTCTGCGTGATCGTCGTGGATTTGAATTATTTAAGAAACGATATATAAATATATTGCTCGCGGGAAATCGATTAATCGTCCAGTGTTTATTTGTCTGCTGCTACAGATGGAAGATGGGAGGACTTCTTTTTTTTTCGTTCTTCACAAGGCCTTCATATTTTCGCCTTTCTTTCCCTTAAAGCATTTTTTAAATAGTGACCTTTAAAGGTGAAAATCACGTGATATTTTGTTATTTCGATTTTAATTCGATTTTAATGCGCCAGTCTGGAGCAGCTGCTGCTGTTTCAGGCTCTTTCCGTCACGCGTCACCATGTGGTCCTCGGAGGGACATTTCAGGCCTTCTGTTGGTTTTTATTCAAGACAACAAGTCCGCTCCAAATGAACGCGCGACACCCACAATAACTCCCATTAGCAAATAATAATAATTACCACAATAATAACTAAATAAATCTAACAACACAATCTCTATTTTTAAAAAAGACGAAATTATAATAATAATTATAATAAGAATGAAAGGAATATAACGGACCAGAGGCCTAGCGTATATCCTCTCGTGAAATGTGAATAATAAGTAATGAGCATGATGATGATGATGATGATGATGGTGGTGTTTACCTGCACCCTGGACTCGATCAGGTCCAGCCTGAGCGCCAGCGCCTCCCTCATGAACACGTCCGGGTAGTGACTCTCGTTAAACGCCTTCTCTAACTCCTCCAGCTGCCAGCCCGTGAAATTCGTGCGCGTCCGCCGCCGCTTACAGCCCGGACTGTCCTTGTCTGGGTCCCCCGAATCTGCGACAGAGCAACACATCAGCCAGCCGGTCTGCCCCACCCGCGCCGCGCCGCGCGGCCTCGTTATTACCGCCGATTAGCAGTTTATTATAACGAGAAAGTCGCGGTGTCTTTATAACCAAGAATTTAAAAAAAATAATAAAAAAAAACAACTAACACACCCAGGTCAATAAAAGAAGAAGTGGCGACGGTCAGAAGAACTGTCACCTTTATAATAATTGTGATGATGATAGTAAGAGTGATGATGACGGGTGGCCGCCTCTTTGTTTCCGTTTTTTTTGCTGGTAAGATCAGGACCAGGACGGATGTCCCCCCTACCTGTCAGCTTGTACTGCTGGCTCTCCCCGTTCATCCCGCAGGCGGAGGACAGCAGCGGGCTGGACGTGACCACCGAGGCCGCGCACGATCCGTTCAGTAATCCGTCTATGGAGAAGGGGACGGCGGCGGCGGCCGCGGCGGCGGCGGCGGCGGACTGCAGCTGGTGGCCGGCGAGCTCGTAGACGTGGTGGTGGCTCAGGTGGTACGGGAAGCCCACCACCCCGCCGAGCGAGCCTCCGAACTGGCCGTGCGGCGGGTCCAGTATCCTGCTGTCCATCATCTCCCGGGCGGAGGGGAAGGAAGGAAGGAAGGAAGGAAGGAAGGAAGGAGGCGAGCGGCGCGCGGCGGCTGGATGCGGGGGGGACGTTAACGCGCGCGCAGCCGGCGACAGGGGGACATGGTGCGGGGAGGAGGGCGAGCCGCACTTTATCAACACCCCGGCCCTTCCAATAATTAGCCCAGGCTCTGGGAATTTGAGACCAATGAGAAGCGCTAATCGCGCGTGACGTCAGAGGCGCGCGCTGGAGGGGTCGGGAGGGAGGGAGGGAGGGAGGAGGGGGGGGACGCCTTTCCCCGTATCGATCGCTAATTAAACCTGACATCCCACCTCAATAAACAATATCAGAGCTGTCACAACAAGACGGGGGGGGCTTTTGATAAGAACTACATCGCGTCCGCGCGCTCGGAGGGGGGGCGCCACAGATCCGCCGGATCCCCCTAAACGGACCCCAGAAAAAGAAAAAGGGAAAAAAAAAAATAAGAAACATCACTTTGGGTTTTCAATTGGGCTCCATGTCTCTGGGTTCGGGGTCCCGGGCGGAGGTCTGAGGACACCGTTTATATGAACCCCGATTATCGGCGCACCGCGACCGGAGATGTCAGGCGCTCAACTAAAGGTTGATCCCGGAAAAAAAGAGAGAGGGAGAGAGAGAGCGAGTGAAGGGGGGGGGGGGCATTCATCATCCAACGCTGTCAAGTTTAATTCGGGAGTACAAGCAGAGACCCCCCCCCTCACTAAACCCACCCTTACTTCCCACTCCACCCTCCCTCAGACGGAAAATAAGAACCGTCCCCGCGATCCGACTCGGGTCGATATTAACAGGAGGCTTTATATGAAGTCATTAATTACACGTCGAACTAATTAAACAGCGCGAGGGAGAAGGGAAAAAAAAATCATCATCAGGAAAACGATATTCCCAGGAAAACCCGCTCTGTAATTAATGGGATTCCTCGATTTGTTGTAATTAAATTGTCCTCCTCCACAAATGTGTACAAACACACGTTCGTTTTTGTGTGTATGTACATGTCCGCGCTTTGCTTTAGTACTGAAGCGTAAGTGCACAAATTATATACTGCATTTAATATACCATAATATACTTATATCTGCATGGCATTGTGCTCTACCCTCCTACCCGTTGATGTAAATGTATTTATTAATCTACATTAATATTAGTAGTAGTTAAATTCATGTTATTAGTAGTATGTCAATACACAAACACACACACAGATATATATACATATACATATATAGTGTGTGTGTTTGTGTGTATATATGTTAATGTATATGTGTGTGTGTACACACACACAAATATGCATATACATATATACTGTTCTATATATAATTCTATTGATTTAGTTTCTGAAATATTGCCTGTGGACATGTTTTTATGGGTGGGTGGGTGGGTGGTAAAGAACTTCTTTTTGTTGAACTGTAGAGCTACATTTTTTTTTTTTCTGTGAGCATGAGTCTGTGTGATAACTGTTATTGTACAGGGGTCGCTTTTTCCCAGGGATCCGTCTCGTCCTGGCCTGCTCTCTCCAGCAGAGCTGAGATCTCGCCTCCCTGCCTCACCCCCTGACCCCTGGCGCCCCGGCCTGGCGTGTTGTAATAACCCCCAATCTTTCAACACAGGCCCCGATAATTGTTACCTTATTAGCATGCAAATTGTTTAATTAATATTATTATGAGGAAGTATATAATCCGTCCGTCTCTTGACCTCCAGCCCTCGGAGAAAAAGCAATCCTCCCCCCTCCTCATCCCCTCGTCTGCATTTCAAGGCGTCAATTTTAATGAACTCTTTAAAAGCCCCCCTTCTCTCTTTCCCTTTTGTGCTTGAACTTTTTTACATTTCATTTTATATATATAATACTTTTTTTAAATCATGCCATACACAAGTTATGAATAATTCCATTGATTCACTCCAGATTTTTGTTTTATGTTTTATTTTTTTTGAACATCAAAATTCAATAATTGCTCCTTGACAGTTGCGGGCGCAATCGCGGCACCATGAAAAGCGGCCCTTGACACGCGCTCCCGGGAGACGCTGCGTTTAAATCCGTTTTTCTACAACCCAGTGACATTGTCAGATCCCAGCTTTAATTAACCCGATAATAAGACGAACACGACTCGCATTCAGGGCTGTTGTAGGCCTGTCTTGTTTGCCTCTCATCTAAATTCGGGGAGACTCCCCCCCACCACCCCGCTCTTCTGTAATCTACATTTTAACACTGGCTTGGCGGAGGATGTGGAGAGGAAACTGGGCGCGGGGTGGGGGGTGGAAGACAGGCCGGACGCGCACAAATGGGACAGGTCCCCGTCATGGTATCATGAAAGCATCTTCAGCTTGGCTTTATTTTTCGCTTCTTACAAATTAGTTGAATTTTTTTTTTGCACATCAAATGCAAGATGCACAAAACTTTAATTTCTCTTAAAGATCCCAGTTCAGAGTTTTCGGGCAGTGACTGGACGTCAGCGACTCCTATTCAATGCGGAGTCGTGGTTTTAGCAAACGAGCACAGACGTTTCCACCCCCCCCCCCCCCCCACACACACACACACACACACTCACACACACAAGCGATTTATGGACTTTGTTGGTAATTAGGCCAGGAAGTGGTGGACCAATACAATAGTGACACATCCCATAATCAATTGTGTTTCCCCCTGTCCACCGTTCAGCAGATTTACTCTCCACTGGGAGACGAGGAGAAGCCAGAGCGAAACATCCGTCAACACACAGACACACACACACACACACACACACACACACAGTATTAACTGGGCACTATCCGTGGGCCATGTGCTCCTGGTAGAATGGGCCTGCGTGTAGGTGACTGGGAGATTATTCAGATCTTAAGTTGCTTTCAGGTGTATGTGGGACCACTGAACCTTGGGCGTTACAGACGACCCCCACCTGCCCTTTACCAGAAACTGGCACTCAACTCTCAACTCTCCCACTACTTACTGTCATAATCACTCAGATTATTCATATTTTTATGTAGCTGAATCATGCTGCACATCACTGCTGCTCCTCATGTATGCAGTGTTCTGAATCTATCTATCTATCTATCTATCTATCTATCTATCTATCTATCTATCTATCTATCTATCTATCTATCTATCTATCTATCTATCTATCTCTGTCTGTCTGTCTGTCTGTCTGTTTATAAATGATACGTTTTTAAAAGCCTTGGCTGTAAATGAACAGACACCAGTGACCCCATTAACAGCAGGTGTTCACGTGACCCCCCCCCCCCCCCCCCCACACACACACACACACACAACCAAACAAACTAATCAAAGCTGATGCCCACATCACCAACCTTACACAAAATCAAATTCATTTTTAATTAGGCTGCCAAATGAATAGGCGGCAGTTGAGGGGTTTAATTACTCAATTAACTTCACGCGCGTTAATTTTTTAACTATCTAAATGAAGTTGCACATTATTCGATTTGGTGATAATTATAGAATTAAATCTAAATTAATTGTTGTGTGTACGGTTTGATACGATGAACGAGATGGCGTAGCAATTAAAAAAAGGGGGGGTGGGGGGGGGGGGGCGCGTTATTTCTGTTTTAAGCAACAAAATCCTTTGATTTGATTTTAGCGAGAAACCCTGCTTCCAAATTTCCCTCTGATCCCCACCAAAAATCTTTCTCCCTCTTAATCCCCACAATTAAAAGTTTCCTCCATCTAATTATCTGTAATTGTGCTGCTGTCAAAGTAAAATGGAGAAAGCGAAAGCGATTGATTTGGACTTTTAATTCACTCCATTTCTGATAGAAGGGAAAGTAATTCCCTTCAAATTACCTCATTCAATCCTGACACCCTAATGCCCTTCAAAATCTTTCTCTCCTCGCCGAATTTCTATATTAAAAATAAAGAGAGAGAGAGAGAGGCGCTGCCTCCTAATAATAATAACCAAACTTCCATTAGAATAATAATTTCATTTCAATTAAAAGTGACTTATCACCTTTCGCTAAAACGTGCTTAATATGCCGAAAATTATCGATGCTTGAAGGAGCCCAAACCGGGGAGTCTAATTGTAATCAGCAAATCAGAGGTGCTCGTCGCGCGGCGGAGAGGCGCTGCGGAAATAGAACTAATTTACTCAACTCCCGCGGGAAATCCGCTCAACAGATTAACATTTTCAAAATATAGTAATGATATCATTTGAGAAACGGTGACGCCAATTTGCGCGGAGCCTTTGTGCGGAATCATTTGCATTTTTTTTTCTGTCGCTCTCTCTCTCTCTCTCTCTCTCTCTCTCTCCGCCGCCTGCATTTTTCCTGTTAATTACAGCTCCGCAGATGAAGGGTGTGCAGTCGGACCCGCCGCTTATTATTCAACTTCGGTGTAGTAATGGAGCACAGCGGGGAGGGCGTGTGCGTGTGTGTGTGTGTGTGTGTGTGTGCAGGGTGGGGGGGTCGTGAGGATGTATGGGTTGATGTACCTGTAAAAGTTTCATGGGGTGTGTATGCCAGTGTGTGAGTCTGTGTGTGTGTGTGGTGAGGGGGGAGTTGATGTCATCTTCATCACACTTCACTAGAATCACAGAAATTACACTTTTAAATGGCAATAAATCAACAAAAACGAACAAACGTAACAAATGAATGTGTGTGTGTGTGTGTTTACTGGGGTTATATTTACGGGTTGAGTTAGGTTGAGGGTAAGAAAAGTATTGATTTTTTGAGGTAGAAACCTGTAAACAGTTGTAATGAACAGTTATACGTGTGGGTATGTGTGCGTGGTGTCTGGTGAAGGATTTGGTACAAGTTTATAGTAATCGTCATCACAGAGACCTTTATTTTTTGGTTTGATTGTCAGTGTTTCATATTTACATCTTACATGTCCTCACAATGTTAGAGAAAATTTATATCTTTTCATTAACGTTATTTCACATTCACAATACCATATGTTTATGGTTTTTGGGCTAAGTTGTAGTTTCCTTAGTAACTACATAGTAATACTACATTTATTACAGAGTTACTACCCTTAGCTGTGAATATGTGTGCCTTACTGTAGACAAGCTTCACTTTTACAATGTTAAATTATTTATTCCACTACTTTTCTGCTCCTTTGAGCAGCTGGGATATATAATATCTGCCGTGTGCAGGACCTCTGTAGGTGCCTCGCAGCAAATTGAATCCTGGGTAAGAGATCTACAGGCTACCTGCCAGGTAGGCCCGGAACCATGTGCCTTTTTTGGGAGGGCGGGACAACATGACATCATGAGATATCCCGGGACGGCCCTGAAATGGTTAACAGCCCATCTCTTTGTTAAAGGAGTTGGCTTCGTGTTAATCTCCTGCGAGGTTGGTAGCTCACGTTGTGGGGATCTGCTAGAGAGAGAGAGAGAGAGAGAGAGAAGGAGAGAGCGTTAACCATTAGGCTATCCGAAGCCTGACCATCTGCTCTTGTAGAAAATTCGAAACCCCCAGAGATCTACTTATATCCACATCGTAAACGAGAAAAGATGTTTTAATTAAGAGAAATCAGGTTAACTTAGCGCTAATTAACAAGCTATCTCCTTAATGAGTTGTGTGCGCTGCTCGCTCATTCTCCCTCTCGCTCTCTCGCGGTAAAGTAAATTGGACGTGTCACTTTCACAGATCAGCCACAATTACTCACCAAAAAAGGGAGTTTTGCTGTATTTATTTCCAAATGCCGGGCGCGTGTGTGCATGCGTGAAAAAGTGAGAGTGTGTGTTTGTGCTTTGGGGTAGGCGAACCCATGCCAGGTTCTAATGATAAATCTTCCCGTTTTCTCCTAGTAGCCCCCGTAGCCCATTATAGGCCTTGTCGGGGGCGCAAACAGAACGGGGCTACTTACATTTCCTCCAACAAATCAATTATCTCCCAGATTTGCGTTGTATTCAGTCGATTTCGTGCAGAGTCTGTGACTGCTGCTCCCAAAAAAAAGAAAGAAAAGAAATTTTAAAATTTCAGCCTTAAAGCGATGGATGGAGCGCCACCGAGTGGCAGCCACCTCCCCATCCAGCTACTTTACTACCTCCTTTGGTATCATCAATAGGATATATATATATATATATATGTGTGTGTGTGTGTGTGTGTGTGTGTGTGTGTGTTTGTGTGTGTGTGTGTGTGTGTGTGTGTGTGTGTTTTTTTTTAACCTCACATCAACCTGTCATTCAGAACGGTCGACACCGCGCGAACGCGTCATAAAAGGCGCCCATCTGTTCCTGTTCTCCGGCCTGCAGAGAGCCCGGCCGCCGCCCCTTTGTTTCCGACCCGTTTCCTGACACCTCTTTTACATGTATACTCCCACCAGCCTTTACTAGCCATGGCCCCGTGGCAATTAACTCGTCTGGAGAAGCCTGGTTAAACAAAAGAGCGAAATCTGATCCGTCTCATTAATGAGACGCTCGGCCCCGCCCAGTCTTCCCATCAGCCTCCTGGACAGGAATCTATTAACATTAAAACCACACCATGAAATTCACATATAATTGGAAAACGTTAAACCGCCTGCATGTGGACTTAAGTCAAACCGACGTCCAACACTTCGTTCGTTTGTTTGTTTGTTTGTTTGTTTGTTGTTGAAAAAAATTGCAGAAGCCAAACGTTTCCAGACGAGATACGTGCTATCGTCACAGTCGATTTTGTTTAGAGAGAAGTGCTACTCCCCAATCCAACCCAAACACCTTCACACGTGACATTCCGATTATTCCAGCACTTGACCGGGAAATGTTCGCCCCTTCGGGCGTGTGCGCGTTAAAGGCCACTTTCTGATATTTAATTGTGTCCGCGTGCGCCGTTTTTATTTTCTCGCTGTGTTTTCGGGCCTAAATAAGTACCCGCCGATACGACCACAAAAGCCCTAACAAGTCGAACAATGCACAATGCTTTATTAAGAGCAATTATCATGCAGGCGGCCTATCAGAATCCAATCATGCATAACAGGATTATTAAGCAGGAAGAATACTATCTCATTATGGAAAAATAAGTTGGGTTTTCCTCCTGCCAACGCGTCGGCGCTGTAATTACCGCTCAATCCGGCAAACGGCACCTATCTTCTACTTCCGGACGCGCTCAGCTGCGTTTCAGGACAGAATAAACCGAGAACCGAAATTGGCGCTCGGCTCGTTCGGAGGCGCCTCGGCCCGCGGTTGGCCAGGCCGCCGCCTTCCTTCTTTTATCGGCTCAGCGGTTAATTGTATCTAAATTATTCGAATGGAGCTCGGCGGGAAGTTCGGAGAATTGCTTCTTTTTTTTTTTTTTTTGCTGGCCGTGGCGGGGAGGGGCCTTCATTATTACATCGGACTATTAACATGTCGGGCCCTCTGCCGAAGCCACCTGAGAGAGGGACTTTGTTTGTTTCGGAGGTGTGAAACGGATGCACGCTTGTTTTACGCCGGCGCTGCACACTTTTCCAGAGATGACAGGAAACGGCATTAAATAGAGGAGTCACCTGGGGGCGGCTGTGTTACAACGCCAGCGGCGCGAGTGAGAAATGGCTGCGAGTGTGTGTGTGTGTGTGTGTGTGTGTGTGTGTGTGTGAGACAGTGTCAAACCGACAGTGGGAGACGGGAGAGGGACGCGGGGGTGACGGCGACAAGGCACGTTGGCCAGGGGCCACAGAGAATTTGCCAGGAATGATGTTTGCCGGGACGAGGGGAGGGGAAATATCGGAATGGTAACGGTGGTGTTACAGTGGCGGCGGAGAAAGTTTGAGCGCGGCGGAGGAATCCTGACGCTGAACCAGGTGTTCGCCGAGGGTCGCCATCTGGCAGCGGGATGAGCAGCTTACGAGCCAGGTGCTCCTGTTCTGGAGACGAATGTGCGATGAGCACCAGCAAACGCATGACTCCGCACCGTTGCGTAACGAGGAGAGAGAGGGCAGACCCGGCAGGCAGCCTCACAGCACCGGTTTACTTCGTACGGACCAATAAATCATCCCCGTTGCTCCGGTAATTCCCTGACGCACAGAATCAACCGGACACACACACACACACACACACACTCACTCTCTCAATCACTTACTTTCCATAACACGGTCAAGGTTTCCAAAGTCCATCCCAGGACACTGGGCACAGGGTGAGGTGGCAGGACACACACACACACACACCATTCACTCACACCAACGGACAATAAGCGTACCTGCCTTTGGATGGCGGCAAGAAACCGGAGAACCCAGAGGAAGCCCCCGTCAACACAGGGGTTTACAGTGGCACCTGTCATATATTGATATCCAGGTTAACGGGCTATTTTAGGATTCGTTAAGGTGTTAGATGACTAGGTAAGTGTTCCAAGAATGTACTGGTTATCTCAGGACAACCAGTTATTGGGGTGGTAGTAGCCTAGTGGGTAACACACTCGCCTATGAACCAGAAGACCCAGGTTCAAACCCCACTTACTACCATTGTGTCCCTGAGCAAGACACTTAACCCTGAGTGTCTCCAGGGGGAGACTGTCCCTGTAACTACTGCTTGTAAGTCGCTCTGGATAAGGGCGTCTGATAAATGCTGTAAATGTAAATGTAAGTTACTGAAAACAGGTTGGCTGGTCACTTCTGAAAGTGCCTGGGCACATGAGACCGAGATCTGGACCATAGATCTTGTGAATCCTTGTGGGCACTCCTGACTTTCATGTGGATGTTCCTCGGACATGCTCCCCGCCTCACTGCAATAATAGGAACGAGGAGGTGTTGATTTGGCGGCCAGATTCCCCAGATCTCGAATCAATGGGGGTCTGCAGGTTTTTAGCCACTGCTCTGCTGCCCTCTTTTGGTGAGTTTGCAATAATGCATGTACCAAATATAGAAGTCACCAGGGAAACCATAGCAACTAATTAGAGTTGAGTTTAGGTTTATTGTCATATGTACAAAGTACAGCGTACAGAGCACAATAGAAATTCTTACTTGAAGACTCCTCCCACACAGACAGAACATAGGACATGACAGAGAACAAAGTGGTGCAGCAGCAATAAATAAGTCACAGAAGGCAAAGTTGCATAAAGTGAATAAATTCACATGACCCCGAAGTGAGACCACGTAGCAACTGATATGCCCTTTATAATCACCCAAATACCACTAACCACTATAAGGAATAGCAAGTTTAGACACGTTTGGAATTTAACACGCACATACACACATACGTATACATATACATACACATATACATACAAACAATATATATGTGTGTGTGTGTGTGTGTGTATAAATATATATATATATATATATATATATATATATATATATATATATATATATATATATATATATATATATATATACACTATTAAAGCATAGACACTATTAAAGCGTCTCTATGCTTGTAATGAAAGAATGAATTCCACGTGACCCGTACGACCAGGTAAACTGACAGATGGACTGAACAATCAACTCCTCTGTCCAGAATAACTAGTAAATAACATAACAATAATAAAGATCTTCATTAAAAATGAAAAGTAACGCCGCAAATTCTGGAACGATCTCGACGTTGCGTGATGACGTAGCGCTGAGTCATTCTGGCGCGTCTTGGAGGGCGGGGCTTAGCGCGTGAACCGTCCAGAAATAAATAGCTGCTCGCCCGGTCGGCATGCTAACTGTCGTTAGCTTCGTTCTGCTACGCTGAAATCAAACCACTTCGATCGGCGAACGGTGTTAACCAAGCGTCAGCGCTGGTGAGTCAGCGGACATAGTGAACGAAGGAACGCCTGCGGAGTCGTTGTCGATTGTGTTGGTGTTGATAGCCTGAGCTAATCTGTTGTCTTCAGACGAGTGCAGGTGAATTTCGAAGCTTCGGCGCATAATATTTCGGGAAAAGTGTTTCCGCTTCTCGGTTTCTGTCGTGTTTTATGGCGTCACCGCCAGTTGTGTAAAGAACGTGGCGTCGCCGACTAAACTAACAGCTCCCACTGGACTTCAAAACTGCCCTCAAATGCTGTCCTGTTCGCGGCGAATTCGACCGGGTCGAAAATCTCTCGACTTTTCCTGGATGTCCGGTCTGCTGGCTGGGGGGTTTTAGCGGTTTAGCGTTTGACAGATGCACAGCATGGCGACGTTTAGCGTAGGAGTCGAACACAAGCTCTCCGACCGCAAGGGACGTGTTATGTACGTAAAAGAATCTGCAGCAACGCCCAGTTAATAGTATCTTTGTTGTTATTATTGTCATAATTGTGTTCAAGATCAACGTGAAGCGGTTTAGCGGCGCGTACAGCTGCTGATCTGCAGATTCAGCGTGATTCAGCGGCGCCGTGATGATGATGATGAACAGATTACGACGTAAACAGTTACCGAGTGACGCGTCGTGTCACGTGACGAGGCGTCGCGTTATAGACGCGGTGGCGCGGCGATTTAGCAGCTTTTGGGGGGTTTTAATTCACCTTTTTCGATCCCTTTTCCAGATCGCGGATATTTTCACCGTAGTGCCATGGAGTTTCCCGACCTCGGCTCCCACTGCTCAGAGAAGTCTTGCAAACGTTTGGGTGAGTTGTCTACATCGATTTCCAGTCTTTGATGTATGCGGTTTTGAGATCTGGCTTTAATTTTAAATGCAATTTATTTAAAAATATATATTTTTAGCCTTGCTGATTATGTGCTGTATTTGTCTAGTTTGTTTGACTTTTATTGTTTCTAAATCAGACTTTCTACCAATGAAGTGTGATGCCTGTCAAGAAATTTTCTGCAAAGACCACATCACCTATGCCAACCACAAGTGCACTTCATCCTACAAGAAGGTATCGATCTGAGTGAGGTTTATGGTGCTCCTTTTAAAAACCGGTACATCCGTGGTACTGCGTCCTCAGAATACGTTTGCGTTTTTAATCCATCGTTTCTTCTTCTTAACAGGATGTTCAAGTTCCTGTATGCCCTTTGTGTAACACACCCGTTCCAGTTAAGAGGGGGGAAATGCCTGACATTAAAGTCGGGGAGCACATAGATCGCGACTGCAAGTCAGACCCTGCCCAGAGGAAAAGAAAAGTATGACCCAGTCCTGGCTTGGACATTCTCACGTGCTTGTTTTAGTAATAATAACTCTGCATATTCTCCCCCCCCTTTTAGATCTTTACAAATAAATGCTCTAAGGGAGGCTGCAAGCAAAAAGAAATGATTCGTGTTACTTGTGATGAGTGCCACTTGAACTACTGCCTCAAGCACAGACATCCACTTGACCATGACTGTAACCCCAACAGCAAACCCGTCTCCAGATCTGGGTTAGTGCTGCTCTCCAGAGTACCAACCTGTCCAGGTTGAGCACGATCTCACAAAGTTTGTTGTGTTTGCTTTTATTTTTTATTTTTTTTGTAGACATGCTGCTTTGATGAGGGCTCAGGGAGCTTCCAGCAGCAGTGCAGCAGCTTCGTCCACTAGGGGGAGCGCGAGGTCCGTCTCTAACGGTGTGGCTGGGAGTTCCAGAAGTCAGAACAATGGGTGAGAAATGGCTGCTCACACCCTAATGGGGTAAAAAAAAATTATAGATTTTTGTTTTTCCTTTAATTTAACAAAAAATATATTTTTTTGTTATAGTGCACAAAGAAATCCTAGCCATCTCCCTCCCAGGGTGCTTCCTTCACCACAGAATGTAAACCCCCCTTCATCTTTTCAGCCACAACTGGTGAGTGCATCATAATCTGACGAGCCCCCGCAGCCATTACTTTCATATTTAGATATTTAAAAGTTAAAGAATGCATATCCCCACCAATGCAGCTTAACTACACTAAGATCTAGATCTTTCCAGTGGCTTTTGCGTCCTTCATAATCAGTTTGCAAGCCTTGAGTCAGTGTTATGAGGCTCTAATAATTCATTAAATTGCAGTACTTTTTTCTTTAAGCCTGTCAGTAAAGTAAAGTGAAGTGATTTGTCACATGTGCTGCACAGCACACAGTGAAATTTGTCCTCTGCATTTAACCCATCACCCTGAGAGAGCAGTGGGCAGCCATGACAGGCGCCCGGGGAGCAGAGTGTGGGGACGGTGCTTTGCTCAGTGGCACCTTGGCGGATCAGGACTCAAACCGGCAACCGTCTGATTACGGGGCCGCTTCCTTAACCGCTAGGCCACCACTGCCCCGCTTTCCCAACACCGTACTGGAATACCTTCTCCCTGAATGTTTTCACTCTAACTCGCACTCTTTTCAAAGATACACCTTCATGTTAGACTATTAATGACCTCAGAGCCTTGATACAGATGGGTTGGGACGAAACCCTACAGGCAGGATGTGCTCCGGTAGCACCACTGGGAAGAGGGGCCTTAAGCAAATCTACATGAATCTCCTAAATTGGCCATGGCTGTGATAAATAATAACCTGAAAACCTAAGTGCTCCTGCATGGAGTTTTCCTCTGCTTCACTGTCTTTGGGCGGCAGGAGAATATCCTGTTCTTTAGTCGTAAAGACAAGAGCTTTTTCTGACCTGAGGAACAGCGTGAACCTTGGGTAACTAGAAAAGTAGGGTTCGAGTTGAGCGTTATTGTCATTTCGGCTACCTGCCTGTTAGACCGTACACGGCGTTTTTCTTCACAGTGCAGTGGAGTTTATTTCTTCGGATATATGGATCAAAGTGGAGTTTATAATACTTTTTGCACTGTACGCAGGCTGTGAACATACATGTACATTTGTCCGTGTCTTAGACGGAGGAGCAGGCACTGCAGAGGGCTCTTGAGCTGTCCCTGGCGGAGTCAGCGCGGAACAGCCAATCCGATCTCAGGTACGCGTCCTCTCCCTCCACCACTCAGACCGTGTCCCATTATGGTAGTAGCCTAGTGGACAACACATTTTCTAATCAGCCAGAAGTCCACAAAGTCACTTTCTACCATCGAGCAAGACACCTAACTCTTGAGTGTCTCCAGGAAGACGGTCCCTGTAAATACTGATGGTAAGGTGCTCTGGATAAGGCCGTCTGATAAATGTAAATTGTATTTATGGTCTGTTCTTGAGGTGCTTCTGAACCAGTCTGCTTTCATGATCCAATTCACATTTCTTTTAGGATGTTTGTAATATTATAGGTAAGCAGATTTGCCCGAGAGGGAGTCTTGTTTCAGGCCGCTAACCTGATCAATGGCGTGTTATTGTGCTTCTGCCCAACTTCTTTTTTTTTTTTTATCTTGCTCCTGTAATGTGTGTGAGGATTCTGCAGCGATAAGCTGCCACAGAGCTAACTTGATTTATGAGCGTCTCATTTTCTAATTCATCCAGAATACACTGAAACTAACAGCACCACTAATAATGTTCTTCTGAGGACCTGAGATAAAAGCTTTTTTTTTTTTTTTTTATTAACACCCATTTACTTAAGAAGGCAAAAGTCCTTTTGATACGTTACTTCATGTGAACGTATTTGAAAGCGGCTTTGTTGTATGGTCCATGGGCATTATAAAGATAACATTATTTTATTGACGTAATGTACACCTACTTGCTTATGTGTGCAAAAGTGGAACTTTTCTTTCTTTCCTCCTTTCCTTGCTTCTTTTTCTGTTTTGTGTACTGCTGGGTGGGGGAACAAAAGATTCCAGCCCCTTGGCAGTATGCCTGAGGCAGCCGCTGTGTGATGCATACGTTTCTCCCGTGTCTCTCTGGGTGATTATTGACAAGCGAGGTGCAGTTTGAGGAGTCCTGGTGACTTCTTGGCAGAAGACTCCTGAGTTGCCGACTGTTTGGCTTCTTGGTGTGTTCAACACTGGAGCGGCTTGCTTGTTAATTTGACCGATAGGCTTGTGTGATTGCACCACTCCGCCCGGTCTCGTAAGCGTTGTGGGAAAGGATGTTATTTCTTTGTATACTTGCAGTGATCTAAAGAGTTAAATCTATTTAATTATTGATAATCCCATCAGCCAGGCTGGGTGTCACCCCGGTTTTACTACTAGGCCGCGGTCCAGCGTTCTGGATTGATGACCTCGCCTGTCATTAGTCAGGTTGCGGTGCACTGGGTACGCCGCTATTTTCGATACGGATACATGGCCCAGATATGTATTCGCCCGTGAGTCTGACTGACTTCCTGTGTGTGTGTGTGTGTGTGTGTGTGTCACTCAGTCCCCAGGAGCAGGAGGATCTGGCTCTGGCTCAGGCCCTCGCTGCCAGTGAAGAGGAGTACAGGCGCCAGCAGCAGAGACAACAGGTATCCTGAACCCTTAGCATTCAGTATTCATGCTAACAGGACCTCAGCTAGGTACATTTCCTTCACGCGCTTTTTTTTTTTGTTTACTTCTGTTGGGCTGTGGTGCATGCAGGTGGTTTTGGCACAATGACACATTCTCCTCGTGTGGTGGTACGGGTGGTAGTAGCCTAGTGGGTAACACACTCGCCTATGAACCAGAAGACCCGGGTTCAAATCCCACTTACTACCATTGTGTCCCTGAGCAAGACACTTAACCCTAAGTTGCTCCAGGGGGGACTGTCCCTGTAACTACTGATTGTAAGTCGCTCTGGATATGGGCGTCTGATAAATGCTGTAAATGTGTGTTCTCACACATTTCCAAGACAGCCCATGAACGTTTATCAGTTGTATTAAACTCACCTTAGAAATGTGGATTTTGCATATGTGACCTCATTACTTCTTCCACATCAGGCTGCTGAACATGGACATGCTATTCATGTCCGCTGTTTTAGTTTCTCTGGATAGTAGATGATGCGCTCTTTACATAGTGACAGATTGTTCCCTCACACACTCTCTTCTCTGTGCCACAGTCATCCTGCTGTCTCTCCTAATGTCAGAGCACACAGTCTGCGTCGTACGCCGAAGCACCTCCAGCCATTCACCACGGAGATCGCGCCGCACATTTCTGGAATGTTCCAGCATCTGTGTAATGAGTCCTCTGGATTCGACCACCAAATCAACAATGAAGTTTTGGTTTTTACCTTGCTTGTGCTTCTTACCTTTTTTGGCGGATGCTCTGATTTGTACTGTTGGCAGTGCTTGTATATATTTTATATAGGATTCATGTTATTGGACATATATATAGATGTTTCTTTTAATAAATTATTTTAAAGACACTGATTTATGTTGGTTTTGTCTTACGGTGTTTAAATTGTAGATAGAAGATGGTCTCTTTTCAGTGCCAGAAATAGTGAAACTATTGCAAATTAAAATCTATAGGCACCATACCAATACCTTATACCGAATTATTGAAACAGAAATATAATTTAGTATAAATTCTTTTCTTTTTCTCCATTGTTCGATTTGGCATATCATGTGATGGTCTCTAAGATGCTGTGATTATTTGCAGCAATTTACATGCCCATTTTACCCACCAGGGGTCAGTCTTTGATTACTTCTGTGTAGAAGACTCACCAGTCCTTCTTAAGGCTGCCAGTATTCAAAATGGTCTAAAGTAAAGTGCAGATGGGGCTTTTAAAGCCATTTGACTTGTGATCAGCTGTCAGTAAGAAGTGTGCTCAGAATGAAAAAGCAACTTGCTTTTCTTCCAAGGGCGAGATGGGTGGCGCATTGGCACCAGGCATTACACAATGTCAGTGCAGTCGTGGTCTCTGTACGTTGAAACTTTTTTATTATTTTGTGCTTTTGTGAAAGTGTGTTAATTAGAGCACAGAAAATGGCAGAATCGTCTTGCCAGAACCGTGTCATGAATTGTCAGCATCTCTTTGAGTGTCAACAGCAGGGATGCGCTAGACTTGGTGGGATGGGGGGGTGGGGGGGAGGCGCAGTGCAGATGGGGCCGAGCTGAGGTCATGTTTTCAGGTCAGCTGAGATGTGTGCACATGTGCCTCGGAGTGACAGGAATCCTTTCTCGCCATTACTCCCCGCCTGAGGTCACCTCCGTCTCAGGCCACGTGAGACATTTTTTACGCACGTACCAGTCTGCGCAGGTGTTTTTCCCAATGCTGTTGGGTCTACCTGCAGGTACTAAACCTTTTCAAGACATCAACTGTTGTTTAAGACGTTGCACATTGAATAATATTTTTTTTATTTTTTGTAACATTTCATATTAGAAAAATTTGCTCGGTTCTGAGGAACCCATTGAAGTATGTTAAGTGGTTGCAGAAGTTAAATATTTATCAGGTTGTTTTGGCTGTGTTGACAGGAGGGGTTTAACCCTTTTTTTGTGGTGTTCGGGTCTGTGGGACTCATTTCAGTGTTTGCCAAAAGTAAATTGAAGCAAATAATAGCAATTTAAAACGTGAAATTCATTGACTTTGGCTTGTTTTCTGCGAAGAACGTTAAACTCACTCTCTCACCCACTTTCCATAACTGTTTAGTCCTACTTATGGACACCTACATCCTGGGACACTGGGTTCGAGGCACACACGCACACATACACAGAGAGAAAATTCAGTGGCCGGAGAACCTGACGGAAACCCACGGCAACACGGGGAGAGCATGCAAACTCCGCACATACGAGGTCCAAGCCAGGATTCCAACACCACAACTCTAACCAACACGCCACTGGGGTCCAAAACGAATAACATAATGCAAAAATGGAACAGAAAGGGGATAGATTTGTTTCTCTTGCGTTTTGCTCTGACAAAATAAACCTGACATTAGTGAACAAGCCCCATGTGCTACTTCTGCTCGAGCCGTTTGAAAGCCCAAGATGTGCAAATACACGATATAAGAATGTTTTTCATTTGTTCCACTTATTGCACTAGGTCATATTTCAGGCTCCATTTCGCACAATCTGGCTAAAAGCTCTAGAGAGTCTTGTCTAGTCTATAGAAGCTCTAGATGTTATTGCCTCTTCCTTGTTTATATGCTTGTTTCCTTAAAGATGAATGGAATATGGCAGAAGCACCAAGCGAAATCACCAGAGAGCCTGTCAGGGCCGTGTGTGGGTGATGAGAGGAGAAAGCTCTTGATGTGTAGTGTGATGACATCAGCGAGAGGAAATGTTGTAACGGGCCTGCATGCGATCAGCATTACGCTTCATGCGTGGTTCGGTTTGCAGGGCAAAGGATTCTGAGCCAATATGTAAATGGATTTTATGCTTATTATTTTCCCTCTGGGTTATGGAATCAAGTTCGTGCTCATAATTTGCAACCTTAAAATAAATATGATTAGTCCAAGTGGTTTATTGTGAGAAAAAGCATCCTCTTTCATTCAGTACCAACATGCCAATATTGCATGTATTTATGTATTTATCTACATGAAACCAAATTTTAATTTCAACCTGAAATGTACTTCTGTGTTATCTAGTATAAAACACTTCTTTTAGCTGTGAGGTGGTTCCTCCATGAAAAAAAAAAAAAAAAAAACACTACGTCCCCCAGATTCTGAAGAATTTGGCGACTTCGAGCCAACACATTGAACACTTTGTCATGTTCCTCAAAAATTCCTGAACAGCTTTTTTTGTGTGACAGGATGTCTTATCCACTGCCAAAGGCAAATACTGTTGCCAAAAAGGGGTGTTGGTGGTCTGCAACAATCAGCATTGTTATTGATATAACTGCAATAGATTTGGATCCAACTGAGAGGTAAAATGGCTGATGGTCTACATCTACATTAAATAGAGTGTTAGTAGCCTAGGGGTAACACACTCACCTAGGAACCTGAAGACCCAGGTTCAAATCCTACCATTGTGTCCATGAACAAGACACTTAACCCTAAGTTGCTCTGGGGGGGACTGTCCCTGTCACTACTGATTGTAAGTCACTCTGGATAAGGGTGTCTGATAAATGCTGTAAATGTAAATACATGGCATTCACCCAGCACAACTTACAATCAGTAGTTACAGGGACAGTCCCCCTGGAGACACTCTTGCTCAGTGAAACAATGGTAGTTAGTGGGCTTTGAACCTGGGTCAGTTGATTCATGTGTCCAAAATGGTGTGGACATTCTTAAAATATGTGTCAGCATAGTTATAATCCACTTATGCAAGTAAATGACATGCATCAGAAGAATCTGCAGATACATTAGATCCTTTGTCCGCACCACCTCTTTTCACTCTCTGCTTTGACCTACATTATTCGCTGAGATGAGGTCATGTTTGAATGGACAGGTGTGTCCTTCAGCACTTGTTTCAATTTCCCCTGGTTGTAATGAGCGTGACGACCAAGAGAGTCAAGCTGATCCCGGGATCTCCGCACCATTGCTATTCCGTCAAGGGGCCTTCAGTTCTCTTGTGCGTAGGCAGACACTTAATGGATTCTGCAGGGCGCTGTATCAATATTGCAGATCATCCATGTTATACTGAGTCCAAAGCTTTGAGAGAGGGAGAGAAGAAACGTTGCTGGATACAACTTATTCCTCTGCGCAGGGATCCGGCTGTTTTCAGCTTTAAAAATCTGTCAATGTAGCTGAAGCACACGCACATACTCATAAACACGCGTTGTATATATATTCCCATGCAATATATGATGCAATACATGGCATATACCTTATTCTGGGCTGTCTGGTCTTTTTTATTCAGTGTTATTTAAATTGTAGTTTATGAAGAACAGTTTGAAACAACACTGTTCATATCAATTGCACATTTGCCTCATGTCATAAATAAGTCACAATTTGCTATGATCTCAGTTATTAATAATAACCATTAATACCACATGGTTGCATCACATCCAAGACTATATATATATATTTATTCAATTAATTTCTGAAAAATGAGTTTAGTTTGGCTAATAAATATGACAAAGCCTGAAAAAAATCTGAAGTAAAATACTGACCAAATGTTAGTGGTAATCTTCCTTTTTGCTTAGGTGTTTGATTCAGCACTGAAGAAAATGACGCTCTTATGTTCTTTAGCTGTAAAAAACAGATCTAGCCCGTGGCATCTTGCTGTGAGTTATTATTATGTCTGCTGGGATTCATATGGCTCTTGCTGTGTCTTTGTAGTTGCCTGTTTGCTACCCGTCGTCACACAGACATGACAGGCTGATGATGACACTGAACTGACTGCCGCTTACGGAAGACACTCACTACCTGAGAAAAAAATGAATTTGCTCGCTCCCGTTGTCTTAAACGAGGCTGGTACGTTGGGGGAAAGCTCTACTCCTGATGTATGTAGGACAGCCCGGAATTGACTAATTACGCCAATTTTCTCTGCCTTGACATTTCTCCATTTCTCGCAGACCCCAGTTGAATAACTGCCATCCATTTTCAGAATGAAGACATTGTCACTCGCGGTGAAAGTGGCCATGCGGTCCACGGCATGAGTCCATTTACATTTTATATTACATTTTATTCGATTACCGCTTAGCGTCCAGGTCTGTGAGGACGTCGTTCTTCATCTTCTGCAGTCAGAAAACCAATATCCGGGTTTTTATCCAACCAGGCTTCTTAAATACATGACTCAGTCCCATCAGGGGCCTACAATTTCATTAGGCAATTACCTGCACACCCCTACACAGGCTGCTACACTAAAGGGCAGAAGCCAACAAGCCGAGAGCTCCCATTGCATATTGAATTTCCAGGGATGCTCAAGGTCTGTCGTAGCAGAACACCGACTTCCATCTATTCCAGCTTGGCTTTAGAAAGTGAAGTCAAGGAGAATGATGAGAGTTTTCAGTCAATTACCAAACAGTGCCGGTTGTTATCATGTTGCACCCACTCAGGTAAAATAGATGAATTCTTTTTGCTCATCTGTGCATCTGCAGACATGAGTGCGTTGACACTTTAAAAAATTATTTTATGACAGAACCTTTTCTCAGGTGCAGCTGTGGTATACAAAAACAGACACCATTGGCCCCACATTTAGCTGCTTGTGTTTCCATGACAACTAGTGGAAGTATGGAAATGGATTTAGGTTTTACACTTAGGATCGTTTGCAATCTATTTATGCCAAGGCAAAGTCATTCAAATATAAAAAATAAAAAAAAATTAATTCCCAGAGCGTGCATACACTTACTCAGAAATGCATTCAAAATGGCACTACCAGCAAGTAGACAGACTTTGAGCATATAACTATGGTAACACATAGGTTTATAGTGATAACTATAACTTTATGTGTTATTACTACTATGTAACCTAAAGCAACTGATCTGGGATCTTCAGGTTTATGGGGAGGTTGCGTTGAACCCTGCATTAATGAGGATGTTATCTTTGACGTCATACCTACCACAAACACCCCTTCAGGATGACATTATTCCCTGATGTCAGAGGATTATACAAAGGAAGATTCTTTTGTTTTATCCACTAATGGCAGAACTGCAATCTAATGGGTGTTTAAAGCTGAACCTGCTGCTGAGGTCCCTGAGTTGAGGGGAGGCGAGCCTGGAAACTGCCGATTTTCTGCATCCAGCCGTAATAACAATATTTCAGACAGACAAGTTAAACGATGAAATGTCTGAGACGTATTTATATGAACAGTGCAAAGCACAGCTGAACACTTTTATTCCGCATACTCTGTAGACACTGGGCAAATATTTTATGGCTCATATCAAACTGTGGACCATATCATGCACACCAGACCCATAACCATTTGAGATATGGACCCAACAAATGTGGCTTTGCTCATCAATATAAAAAAGGGACATCTAACCAGAACATTATATACTCTTATTGGTATTAACTACCTTTCACAGCAAGAGCATTGTCATTTTATGATTATGATTATTTTTTAAAATGTAAATAAAAATAGTTTTCATGAACAGTAAATGTTTTCATGTCCATAAACTGCAGTTTAAAATATTGTCATGTCAAATGCAAATCCATTTTTGTCAGTAAAGTTTTTTCAAACATGAACAATCGTGTACATTGTTTTTTGCTATGGTGATGGACAGTTGACAAATGAGATTACACAGTCCCCACAGACTATGATGTTTGCTGATGACATTGTGGGTAGGGTGAGTAGGGTGTAGGGTGGAGCTGAAAGAGACCCTGCAGAGGTGGAAACATGCTCTAGATTGGATATGAATGAAGGCCAGTAGGGCTCAGACATCTTTTGCCACGCAGGATGTGTCCCCGGAAGGACCGCCCCCAACACCCTCAAAACAAATATACATGATTAATAACAAAAAAGCACCATATTGCTTGCATTGCCCCAAAATGTTAAAACGTATGCACACATATAAAACAAACTAAACTGTTTATTGTTTTATTCTAATAAGCCAATGCAATTAATAAATTACACCAATAAAGTGCACAGGGTGTTGGCGTGCTATTACCCTGGGAGAGGACAGTGGTCCCTAAGTGGTGTAATTAGACAATGACAGAGTTGGACAGTGGACAAGGCCAGCCGGAATGTGTGTGTGTTGTTTGGAACCCCTGCAACCTCAGCGGTGACAGTATCCCAAGAGAACAACCATGGGCTCAGAGTGCACTGGAATAGTATAATTGATGTGCTGGTGTCCTGAGCAGAGCCAAAACATAAAGAGCTGGTTATGACTGAGGTCTTCATTGGACCACTCCACCTGCCTACAGGATTATGGATGATATTTCGAGGTGACGTTTCAAGGCACACAGAACTGTAGTCTTTTATTGTGTTATTGGAGAGGGCAAATGCTTGTGGCAAAAGCAAGAAAAATAACTTTACTAATTTATACATGCATACTGTATGACATTCTAAACCGGTTGTGTTTTACTGCTTGGGTACAGTGAGTTTAATAATGGGGGTTAGATAAGTGAAGTGATTGTCAATGTGAAACACTGCAGCACAGCACACAGAGCACACAACAAAATATGTCCTCTGCTTTTAACCCATCACCTCTGTGGCAGCTTGGTAGATCGGGATTTGATTTCTTAACCGCTAGTCCTGTGTATTTATGCTGCCTCCTTGTGTATTAGTCCTATTCAGGTCATTAAAGTGTTTCCATGGTCCTGTCTAATTTGCTATTGTTATTAGTTAATCGCCCGACCTGTGAAAGTCAAGTGTATGCGTCCTCGTCCTGCCTGCACCGACCATCCTGATGTTCTTGGTCCCATTGTGTTTGGATTAATCTGGGAATTTAATTATCAAACCTGACTTGACAACTATACACCACTAATGTCTTCTCATGACACTCCCTATTTCTTACCTTTGACTGGCCAAAAAAATCCACAAGAACACTGCTAGCTCTCCCATCCATCGCCTTCTTCTAATCCATCCTAACAGTAGCCACATGTAGCTCGTTTATTAATAATCACTCCAATAGAGACAAAATTAATACAGTTGGCCCTTCAAGGTGCTGCAGTGTGGGCAAAGGCAGTAGAAACCCAAGTTACTTTCCAGCACTCATTGGGAAGGTTGAACAGATGAGCTAGATGAGCTCATCCATTGAAAGCTGTGCATCTTGGCTGAATAGTTCCATCTGGAGGTCTGTTTGTAACCCCCTCTGGGTGGAAGTCTGGAGTACCACCCACTGTCCACAGTCCAGAAGGTACAGAGCTGCAGCAGCCTCTCACCTCCTTCCTGGCTGTCTGATCAATCCTAGTCAGAACTGTAGACCGAGGTCCAGACAATCTGTTGGGTACCAAGATTTTCAGACTTGTTAATGAGAACTGATGTCTGACTCAAAGTTTTGCATCACTGTGGTGAGAACAGTCATGATGCATGTGGGAATCAGAGTGTATATGAGAGTGTGAGAATGAAGTTCAGTTAGTAGAATATCACATGTTCAAATCCCACTTACCACCATTGTGTCCCTAAGTTGCTCCAGGGGGACAGTCCCTGGTTGTAATTACTCTTGATGAGGATGTCTGATAAATGTCATAAATGTAAATGTGTGGGACATGTATACAAACGTGTAGATGGTGAGTGTGGGTCTGCAATGTGCATCAATTTATGTGTTAATTTTTTCCCATTCAGATGCACCTCACAGAAAAGAGAATGTCATGACCACCGCTGGACAGCGATGAGCTGTGGACAACGAGCACTCAATGGTCATTTCGCCACATGCTCAACAGAAACCTGCGACGTGCACCACTGTGCAGACTCTAATAACCTTGTTTGCATTCATGCCATGCTGTATGTCTTCCATTTCAGAAGTCCCTTTTTTTAGCGTGATGAACTCATCAAAGCGACACCCCCACCCCTCTTGTGACCCCATACTCTGTAGCTGCTGAGCTTTTGTCATGTATTACAATTACAATGGACTCAGTGAAAGAGGAATTTTATTCAGCACCTGCATATCTATTTTCTGAGAATTTGAATGTGGATGGAGTATACTAAAGTATATAATGTAGAGGATATATGGTACAGAAATGAAAAGAATACACAACAGGTAACAGTTTATGTACATATACAGTCATACATGATAGCAGAATTTAGAGAGCCAGTACAGGACAGAATACCATGGATTGATCATTTTCAGACCTGACGCAGTCAAGTGGTAACAGGATAATCTAAAGCAGTAGGACACTGCATTCTAGTAATGACCATGAGACAATTTTTTCATATATAAGGGCAGAATTCAGCAAAGCAGGCTAAAAAAAACACCACTGTGTTTCATGGCTGCAATGTTCCAATATGTTATATTACAATCATATAAGGAATTATATTATTAGGAAAAAAATAGCATGTGAACAACATTAACAACAACAATTAACAATGTTCATGTTACACTTTGCATGTCAGTCTAGGCTGGCTTAATTGAACCATTTCAGTGAATGAATAAAAAATAGGACTGTTCAGTTTAAATGCAATAATTGTATTCTAATCTATTATATGAAATCTTTTCTCTGGTCCCTAGTTAGGCAAGACTGGAGGCTGGCCAATTCAAATGTCCTTTGATTTTTCTGCTTTGTCCTACTATGTGGCCTATGGATGAATAATATATACTGAGATATGGTGAACACTCTTGGACTGAAGTTACATTAAGGTACCCTGATAAATAAGCAAATATACCAAAATAAAATTCAGACATAATGTCGCAGCGTAACTGTAAAAATCTGTGCATAATTGTTCACTAAATTAATTTTGTGCTTCACTGCGGCTCCCTACATCTTCCGGCTATTTCTGTTAATGTAAGATTAAAAACCCTCTTTATTGGCTTCCCTTTGTGTGAACTATTTGCTACCTTAGCACCACAATCCCCCCTGCAGTCAAGTGTGAACATTAAACTGAATGTGGAGGTGGAGTCATAATATGTGGGGAGGGGGAGAGAGAGAGAGACCGAGAGCGAGGCAGGGAGGGAGAGCAGCAGAATGACAATGTGAGAGAAGAGAAAATCGAGGCAAGTAGACCTGCAGCATGCACTGCGTTTTTGTCGGGAATCTGGCACCACCATTGCTATGAACCTGGTTGGTGGACAGACAGACATCAGACTTCGAACATCCTGGTAAGAGAAAACAATCTGTGCTTCACAGTGATGCTTCATCTCCATCTTTCTTGATACACCTCTACACAGCTTTAAACATTTGGACAGGTATGGAGCTATGAATATTTCATTGCTTGTGTAAAGCTGTTTGTGCATTACAGGAAGAGGATATAAAGAATGTTAATGACTCCAGGCAAATTTTCTGGTCCTGTTTGTATCAGTTTATGGATGGCTACTACACAATTGGCAATTTCACAAGGTTCTGGTGAAGCCCTCCAACTTCCATAGCACTAAAGAAAGCCATTAATCAGTCACGATAAGTGTGTAGTTGATCTCGTTTCAGAGCGAGCAGTCAGACCAGCGGTCTCTTGCACTCCCCGGCAGACAGCTGACACGGTAAACTGTATCCTGACAGCCTGTTCGTCGCAAGCTGCCACCACACACTGTCTACTTTGAGTGTGGAAACACAAAACAGCCCCTAAATATGTTTACGGTAGGGGTTTGAAAATGTAAATAAATTAGGAAAAGGCATTTTTCATTATAATGAAATGTGTATATTTAATGAGTAACAAAGGCTGGAATTTTTTGTGATGTAATAATTCATTTTTTAAAGCAAACATCAATCCTGTGCCCAACCTCATAAACTCATTTGACCCCGTGGGTTTCCTCCGGCAATTAGAAATAATGAACATCAAAGCATGGCAGCCAGCACATTAAATATTAAAGTTGGAATGCCTTTAACATTGGTAGTCGAACACCGCCGACGCTATTTTCCATCCATATCCATGTGAATCAGCCCTCTTGCATGCACATCACTTCTTAAATCCATTAATTTAAACATGCAGCTTTACTCCTGCGAGGCTGGCCGAAAATAGAGAAACTCTGAGAATTTGTTTCATTCAGCGTGATCAATATAACACATGGATATGACCAAATATTATTTATCGAATGGATTGATGAAGCACATCTAGGATGGTAAACAAAGCGTGACTGGTCCTACTGAACAGATATTGGAGTGTGATGGACTGTATTGAAGTATTTCTGTACTGAAGTCTCCTCCGGCATCAGCTCGTCGTTTGTACTTTGGTTTTAGTTTGTGTGACTTCTGAAAAAAAAAAATTTTTAATTAACACTCATGCTTACTCCAGAGCCAATGTCTCTGTAGAATGGAGCACAGAGGCTTTCAATGTCAGGTTGAGAACCCGAAGAGTCCCGGATCAGTCTTTTTGGGTTTAAATCTGCCTGGAGGCGGCATACAAACAACCAAGATAGTCCTTGTTTCTGGTTAAATGATACTGGTACAAACAAATCCATATTACAGTGTAAATCCTCCGAGAGGTGGTTTGAGCCACTATGTATCTGACAGCTCTGTGATGCACGGGAACCCACGATCATAACCTCCTCTCCTGCATCGCGGCTTTCTTTGTCCTTCTCCTTCTCGCTCTCCTGCGCCGAGCTAGAACGTTTTGACACATATGTCTAAGCTTCATCTTTGCTCGACTTTCTGTTCAAGTTGCTGTCACAGTTTTCTTGAAATGATGGTGGTTTATTAGGCAGGAAGGAACGTCAGTGACTGCAGAGTTACATTGTCTGTTGAGCCCCACTTAACTTATGCAAGACCATACGGCAATATATGGTGCACGTAGCTTGGCATATCCGTCAACCTTTTATCAAAAACGATACTGCATTCTAGCATCCATTCCGTAAACAAATCCATGAAAAAGGTCCATATGTTTATTTTGCAGAATAATTGGTACCTGACAAGAAGAAAACAACTATTTCTCAACCACACACGTCCCGTGCATCATTCTAGACAAGCCGGTATGGAATCATGTTGTCTTTTCTACTCCATTGTATATTTTCTTATAATATTTCAGAAAGTGTAATTGCATGTAATCAGATCTATGAATAAATATGTTACTCACAAATAATTTTAATTTCTATTAGACCAGTATTTAGCCCTATTTTGATATTTTTTATGATAACTTGTTCTGATGGATTCTCGCTAAAACATGAAAGGGATCTGCCACCCTTAGATTTTAAGGTGTTTTTTTTTTTTTTAGCTGCCTTTCAATCACTGAGCGCATTCACTGGAAACACGACCTAGTGAGTCATAATTATGGCAATTACAGCTGACCTTGTTTTTTTTTTGTTTTATTACTAAAGCTTTCATTAATAAACAAATATTTTTGTACAGTTCTTGTCTTTCAGTTTGGAAATTCAGGAATACTGTGTTTAATTCTACTTTTAAATTACTAATTTTATGTCAGAACACCAAAGACAAGATCAAAAGCAAAAAAACTCAAATGTGAACCAAATTGAGGTAATTATGGCTGCAAATCACATCCACTCTCCTGTGCAGGGTCTTCAGCTAGGAATAATGTCGGATCACGAGGATCTGGGAAAAACGATGCACTGGAATGCATCCGAGAACCACCAGCTGAACCCAGCCAGCGTCATTGTGTCAGTGGTCTTCTCCCTCATATTCTTGGTGGGAACCATTGGGAACAGCCTTGTCCTGGCAGTCCTGCTCCGGAGTGGACAGCTTGGGTACAACACCACCAACCTCTTCATTCTAAACCTCAGTGTAGCCGACTTTTTTTTCATCATCTTCTGTGTGCCTTTCCAAGCCACCATTTACTCCCTTGAGGGCTGGGTGTTCGGCTCCTTCATGTGCAAAGTTGTGCACTTTTTCATCAACCTCACCATGTATGCCAGCAGCTTCACTCTGGCCGCTGTGTCTGTTGACAGGTATGACAAAGCAAACAGTGACACTTAGAGGCAATGAGAAAACAAATCCAGCAATGAATTGAGCTTTTTGCAGAATACCTAGACAACACGACTTTACAGATTTGGGCGAACCGGAAGCCATGATCAAATTTTTGGTCTTAAAGCTAGATTATGACTTAGAGACCCATGCAAGAAGACCTATTCATATGTTTCTAACTAAGCATCTAACTAAGCCGACCACTTTTTCAGCACAGCAGAAACCAATTATTCTAAACAAGGACACTTTAAAACAGTTGTCGAATCAATTGACATTCGCCCACATCCAGGCGCTGGTATTTCAACCAGTACATCAATGACATTTGCTGCTCTAACAAGCAATAATACATATAAAGTTGTTTTCGGGTCAATAGGTTCTGAGCAGGGTGGACTACAGAGGCTGTAAATTGTGCCCACACACCATTATGAAATGACCTGGAATCAGAGAAGCAATACTACTGAACTTTGATGTTGTTGTTTAACATTAATGAACAGATGCATTAATTCATCCTGCCAAGCGGAAAAAGGTTATTCTTTTTCTGAAATTTTAACTGAACTCATTCTGGTCATGTAAAAACGCACCATTATACCTAGTTGAGTAAAAGACCCAGTTATTGTGAAATCCTAATTGTACAAAGGCCGCGTAATGAATCGACCAATATGGGTGCACTTAATATGTTTATTCCAATTATAAATCTGAAATTTAAAGTCCTCTTGGTGTTGCAGGTATTTGGCAATCCGTTACCCGTTGCGTTCCAGAGAGCTGCGGACACCATGGAATGCTGTGGTTGCCATGGTAGTCATCTGGGGTCTCTCTCTGATCTTTGCTGGACCCTACTTAAGTTATTACGATCTCATTAATTTTGACAACAGCAACGTGTGCATCCCAGGGTGGGAAGAGCACAACCGCAAGGTCCTGGATACCTGCACCTTTGTTTTTGGCTACGTGATCCCTGTGCTAATCGTTAGCCTGTCTTATACGAGGACTATCAAATATCTATGGACGGCCGTGGATCCCCTGGATGGGATGTCTGAATCCAAGAGAGCCAAGCGCAAAGTAACCAAGATGATCATCATTGTCACCGTGCTCTTCTGCATATGCTGGCTGCCCTACCATGTGGTCATCCTGTGCTACTTGTATGGAGACTTCCCCTTCAACCAGACCACCTATGCCTTCAGGCTGCTCTCACACTGCATGGCCTACGCTAACTCCTGCCTCAACCCCATCGTCTATGCTCTTGTGTCCAAGCACTTCAGAAAGGGTTTTAAAAAGGTTTTCAGCTGCATACTGAGCAAGAACAGAAGGAATAAAGTGCATGTTGTCCACGTGGCCAACACGGTGCCTGGTTTTGAGGCTGGATCAACTGAAGTGTCACAAATGAATGAGGAGAACCGGCAGAATGATCGTGAAATGGACAACAGGCCTCTCACCGCAACTCAAAATGCCACAATGAGAAAAACACTACCTTTTCAATGTCAGTCATGAGAAGCCAGCGGTAGATGGCATTGTTCGGAGTGCCTTAATCTTACCTGATGGAGAAAATGTCTAAATGCCATGCCCTCAAAAAAAAAGAACTGTTCCATAATTCTACACAAATGTATGTAAACAATTGATTTTTATCTTTATATCAGCAGTGCTAAGATGAGCACAAACAAAGTAAACCAAAAGCGCTTGGGGAATGCTTGCTAAAATTTTCAGCATGTTTAATTACAGCATTCAGTAAATGGTTAGCCAACATAAAGCTTGTTTTAACACTGGTCATACCAGCGAAGGCCAAACAACCAGCTAAGATCAGCTAAAACCACTGTATACCTACGAAAAAGACAGTAGCTATAACAGTAATCTGTTTTAGCTGGGCAGCTTAACAATACCAACCATGCACCAACCAACATTATGCTGTTGTTTCAACATTATAAGGCACAAACGAGGAAGAGTTTATAAGATAGCTAAAAGTAAAGCGAGGTCTGATTTTTTTTATGTCAACTGGTAAAGTTGAAGGGCATTGGGTTTAAGATTTCACATAGATTAGATTGTTATACCAGATTTAGTCATCTTTACATCCACTTTTTAATGAAATTCAAATAAATCATTGACAGTGACTACATAAATCGCTGATCTGTTGCAGAGTTATGGTGTAAAAATGTGGAGCAAGGAAACACATCAACTGATGGTAAAATTGTATTTTTTTAAGTACTGACATGTTGTATAGATGAAAATAATAATAATATTACTTTATTGCACAAACCTTATCCTAACTATATGCTCTTTGTGTACCGGGCTCTCTCAAGACTGCCTTGTACCATTTTTTCCACAACCCTGTCAGGTTGCCCGTTTTTATAAAAAATACCACTTCTACATTTGTGGAAATTTCACAGAAATTTTGTGCAAGTTGTGATTGCGACTTCTAAACTGGGAAATAGAAACTTACAACATGCACTTATATGACAATGTGGAATAACTGTAAGACACAAACAAGAAAGAACTGGCAAGCTAGCTGTGTTAGCTATAACACATAATGAATAAAACAATCATTTTTCAATTCCCACGTGTAAATTCATGATTCTCAACCCTAAAAGAAAGATGTTACATTCAAACATGAACAAGGATTCACATAGTTTAGCTGGTCGTACCAGCTAAGACCAACTACTCCTGGCTTAGAAGGTGTATTTGACAAACAAATTCAATAGATTATTGACATTGAAAATGTACCTTGCTGCTTTGTCATGGTAACTAAATCATGAATGTTAACATAACTACACATAGCAGTAGCTGCCTAGCTTGTACTATGGTATAATTTTTCCAAACGCATCATAATTTTTGTTTATTGGAAAAATGTTAATAATTCTGATTTAGTACCTGCCCTTAACAAGCAAAGAACAAGGTAGGCTTAACCTGCTCTTCCTTGTTCTTTCCTTGTTGTGATGACGTGGGAAGATGTTTTCTGAAAAAATTGATGTTACCCAACATTCCCTGTTTCCATCCATTTTGCCAGTAATAAAACTTTTATTATGGCATATTTTTAACACATGAAACTGTAATGTGAAAATATATATATTCTTTGCATGTATTGTGATTACTGCTCTGCTGTGTTTTGTTCAATGTACCATAACTGAATGCACTTTACCAATCTGTATTGTAGCCTTTGTAAATCATATTCCAAGCTGAGAGTTTTGATACCTACCTTAATGCCCTCTGTGAATGTATTTATGTTGGTTCAAATTCTGTATCACTCCTTAGTGCTTGTGTTTCTTTATTTATGCACTTTCATGGTAACTCTGCATCTTTCTGCTATTTACATTTACAGCATTTGGCAGACGCCCTTATCCAGAGTTACATGAGTGCTTTAAATATTCATCACTGAAAATCATTGTTTGGTTCACTAAGACCCGATCAGTAGATAATGTAGATAACAAAGAGATTGAAGTGCAGGGTGAGGAGTGATGAGAGAACTGAGGTGGATGATGAGAGATCTAGGAGGGTGCTGACCCTTCCTTGGCTTTACAGGCAAACATCAGCCAGTGGAGGGATTGCAGCAGTGAAGTAGTGTGGGAGAATTTGGGGAAACGTTGAAAGGCTAGATCAGTTGAAGAAGTCAAGTAGTGCTAAGAGGAAGACCAACCAGGAGTGAGTTACAGTAGTCCAGTACAGAGATGACCACATATTAGAAATGGATGAATCCTCCTAATGTTGTATAGAAAGAATCAACATGAACGAGAGACATTGGAAATAGGAGAGAGTATAGTCCCATGTTTACCCCTAAGATTGCATGCAGTGGTTGAAGGAGACATTTAAGAATTTTAAGATCAGACAGGCAAACAGAGATTTTGGTGGACACATTAACATCTAATGGCAGAAAAGGACAGAAGAGTTTGGTCACATCTGCATAGCAGTTATAATATTAATCCATGGGAAGATTTGACCTCACCATGAGATTTGGTGTAAAGAGAGAACAGGAGAGGGCCAAGTACTGAGCCATGAGGGACACCAGTCGAGAGCTTGAGAGGTGCAGATGTAGTCCCTTTCCATGTGACCTGGTAATATCTATCTTTCAGATAGAAAACCATCCACTGCCATGTCGAGCCACCAATTCCCAGACTTCTCAGGAGTCTTGTGATTGACTGTGTCAAATGCTGATGACAGTTTTGCTGATCTGGCAGCATGTACTTTCAGTTTTGAAACCAGACTGAGGTGGGTCATGAAGGTTGTTCTGGTCAAGGTAGATAGAGAGCTGATTATAGATGCTACATTCTAGGATTTTTGAAGGAAAAGGTAGGAGAGAGACTGGAAATATCAGAGGAATTGGCAGTACATTTCTTAAGATTTGGTATGCTTCTATCCTTTTTGAAGGCTTTTGGGACAAGACCAGATGTTATGAACTTATTAACAATGTGATGAAAGGGAAGAGGTCATGAGCGATTGAAGCATTGAAGAGGGAATTGGATCCAGTGAAGAGGTGGTTGGGTTGGATGAAGTGAAGAGTTGTAGTATCTCATCTGATGTTGGGGTCGAGAAGTGAGCCAATGAGAAGGATGGGGAATCCTGGGTATTAACTACAGGTGGTGCTATTCTGTGTTATTTCTGTGATATTCTGTGATATTCTATGCTATTTCTGTGCTGTTGCTCTTAATGCCTTAACCCTCTCTTTTCAGGTCTTCACATATCCTAATTATAAAAAAATAAAATGGCCATCAGTGTTATCCTTCTGGGTAATGTAATGGGCATTGGTTGTATTTAAATACTTTTTTTAATAAGACAGAGGCGATTTTTTCCATGCAATGTCTCTCAACATAAAGAACCAGCAAAGATGGAGGCCAGTTGGCTTATTATTCCAATGAAAAATACAGACATGCACACAACTGATGAGACCAGCAAAACAAACCCCTGCTTACACCTTAACGGGAATGAATTCATTTGTAATGCGCATTTTTAAGGCATGTAGATCAGCAGGTTTTCAAAGTGTGTCATAAAATTATTTTCAAATCACATTGCATTGGTTTTACTGTCCATTGTCACAATCCACTTGGAACTTGTGTATTCAGGTGACTGTTTAATTTATTTTCAAAAGAAAGAAAAAAATGACTATGTTTTTCCTTTTAAAGTGAATTTTAAGACCAAGCGATACACCGAAGCACAACAAGAAAAACCCAACGAAATCACAGTAACCCTGATATGTGACTATCCAGCTCAACACTTGTTCCTTTATGCTCTTTCATCTACAGAAGAATTTTTTTTTTTAAATCCCACTTACTATCTCTTGAGCAAAATGCATTTGATGCTTCTGTTATGTTTTAAGGTTTTATGACAAACAGGAAGTAGGTGGCTCAAGTGGAGGCTTATTTGATGATAATAAACGTGATCAGTCAGGGCCCATCTAACTTTTTTATTATTATCTTCCATAAATATTGAATTATGTAAATAATAGCATGTAATACCTATGAGTCAGGTTCAGGACAAGATACTTGATCCATCAGTGTTTGATAAGAAAACAAATGCAGCTGATGGGCCTTTTTGCACGATCCTGTTCAAAGTAGTCGGAGGCTGTTGCACCACCCCCCCCCCAAGATTCATGATTACTGAGATTCTTACATATCGCTGTCGGAAGCATGTGCCGTAGAATATAAATGAGAGTTGCTTGCAGAAAAACCGCCCCACGGGACTGGGTCTTGCCAGGCTTTCTGCAAGGAGAAGTTATTTGCATATACTCGAGGCTCTCAATTAAAGACCGAAGGATGACTTCCACAGTCTTTTCTCAAATGCGCTTATACAGATGGTGTGAAAATGACTACGGCACGGTGTTAACTAAACAAATGCTGTGCATACACGTAACACAATTATGAGATATAATTAGATGTGTGTGGGGGCGTCAGAACAGCTGACCCATGATTGATTTACTCGAACCTAATGTCTGAAAAGATGCTTTCTATGTTATGTTAAAAGTCATCAGTTGGGCCTGTGATCTACAGAGGGAGCATGTGCATTTTTAAAAGGGATGCGTCTTCACCCGCAAACTGAATAACGTGTAAAACATTCATGCTTTCCCCTTTATCCAAGAGGGTAATATCTTACACGCATTCATAAACATCATGTCAAACAAAAAAGGGGAGTCCAGTGTAATAATGATTTTGAAAAGGAATGTTTCAGATCAAAGGCTTTTATCTTTTCATCTCACAAAACCACATTGCATTGAGCATTGTGAGGAATTACGAAGATGCTCTGATGCTCTTGTTGTCTCATGCTGAGATCAGAGATGTAGAACTGATTGAAAGATTAAAGACACTCCGTTACATGGATCCTTCAGCATCAACACTTATGATAGCCGCTGTTCAATTAGCAATCATGTTTTTTTATTTTAGACTTCCAGTGGTCCTTGTTAAGGTGTTCACAGTTATTGTCATGAGGTGTGACCGCACAGCCATCATCTCTGTGCCTTATTTGTTTTAATGAGATGATTGATTTAATTGTAATTGAACTAGCTTGCTGTTAAGATGAATGCATGAAAAAAAGGATTTATGATTAAAAATGATTTTGGATCTGACAATGTTTCTGAATATTATCATGAGAAGTTCAAAGACTGATCAGCATAAGCCTATTTCTCACACATTCAAATGAAATTCAGTATGAACTTGATAATTCAGACCCTCAGAGTGTCATTGTAGAAAGTTAAAGTGCAATCAGAATGGGGAAATGGCTTTGTAGATAAGGTTCAGACAACAATTCTCTGGTTTAATACTCAATTATATTGGTTGCACGTTTATCTGTTCTTCATCTGCTTTGGCTGGTCATTTAATTTCATTTGCAAAATGGGCTGTCATATATATTTTTTTTTTGCATTCGGTGGATCAGAACCCTTTGTAATTTTCTTTCTAATTAAAAAAATGCATCACTGGCCACAAATGGGTGACACCAACCAGAACTCTGTTTCTCGTAACAGAAATTTCAGCTGACTATTCCAATAACATAACAGCTGGCCGACTACTTGTACTTTCCTTTCCTTTACATCTATTTGAATTCTTTAAACTAATTTCCTTTCAAGGTAAAATGTAGCTCTGTGTGAAAGCAAAGATTGTGTCCTTGCTCTCCACCATCAAATTGTAGTTTAAGGGCCCTTCCAATAATTTGTTCCAAATTTGAAAGCATTTTCCACTGCATCACAGCAACCAGAAATAACCCCGTGCTTGGAGCAGAAGAGTGCTTTAGTCGCACGTCTCTTCCTGTGGATTTTGGACCAAACGGCCACTCCGACACCGGCCCACTGCAGAGCACACACAAACCCCATTCACACCTCTGTCCGATGTAGGTCCACTTAGTGTGCATTGCTTTTTTTTAGGTGACATCAGGGAATGAAGGGAGAGCTAATATACCAAGCTTTAAACTACACGTTGAACAGAATGAAAGCAGAAATCAAAACCAACTGCATTTGTGATTTGATTCAAATGAGGAGGCAGCAGCCAGATTCAGATTTCAGATTCAAGGACACGTTAACCTTGGCAGGTTAACATTTTAATCCTTGTCTTATAATGTGTGTTTGTTTGGGTGTGGTTGGGTCAAGGAAGTACAAGTGAGGGGAGGGATGGTTGAAGCTTCCTTGGGGCAGCAGCAAATTAACTACGGCCAATAGACCAGAAGGTCAATTCCCTTGTTCTAGTCTGTGAATAATAAAGGTTTTTGAAATGATTTAGAAACTGGGAGGTTTCAGAGGAAACCGAAGGCCCCTTAGAATGCCACTGTTACTGCCATGTTCTTCTAGATTTGCACTTAGACGCTGGCCTGATTCCTTTGGTTGAAGTGCTGTGCTTCTTCTGAAATAATCTCATTCCAGAGGCGATGTGTGCTGCAGTCTTGAGAGTCTTGATGCTGCTCTCTTGCTGTTGTCCTCTTTCAAAATGCAGCGTCACACTTATGTTTGACTGCAATTAACTACGTACATTAGAGAACTGAAAGCATGAATAAATTGCATATGTGTCCTTCAAAAATATTAGAAGACTGTCAGAAGTAAAGTTTCATCATGGATTAGGTGTTTCCAGGGCCATTTTTTTTTCAAATGTCATACACACCATTAGCAGTTAATGATCCCCTGATGACTGAGCAGTCTTGCTCATTCTGAAACAGAGGACTTGAAATGCAGACAGGGAAACTTAGCTATTACACATCCAGCTGTCATACCTTAATTCCATTGTCTTGCAGCAGGCAGTCATTACTTATAATAATGAAGTGGCTGCACTGTTTTTTTCTGAGAAATTTTGAAGCATTTTGAAGCAAATTAATTTCCCTAATAAAAATGTACCAGCTCTCCTTTCACTCCTTTCACTCATTTTATATAATCAAAGGGCACCTTTCAGGCTTTATTGTTCTGAAATCTTAAGATGCCTCTGGGAAACTTTATATAGGGAAACATTGTAGATTTAAACTGATTCTCTGAAACTAATCTACATTCAACATACTGTTTCTTACTTTTTCTTCCCTTTCTTCACTTCCACACCTCCATATTCAGAAAATTAATCCATTTTTGAACCAGCCTATCCAGCTCAGGGTTGAAAAAACACAGGGTGAATTGGAAAACATTGATTTTCTTATTGTATTGGTATCTTCAGATCACTGACGTCAAGATGTTAGAGTGTATTAGGCAACAAATGAACTGTCACCTATTGAAGTTGAGTGTTGGAACCAGGAAAGATGGGAATCTGTCTATCAATCAAGCAATCAATAAAAATAATTGGCTTTTTAAATGAAATATTGACGCAAACCACCAAACATGAATGGGGTTCAGTGCTCTTGCGCAAGCACAAGGAATGTCCTGTTTAAGTATAGGTACCAGGTGTGGAATTTTGATCAGGACCAGTCTTCAAGAAGGAGAACCTCATCCTCAAGACTCCACTGTCAGAATTTATAAATGACCAAATACAGTATACTGCATGTTCTCTGTGGCATGATATGAACAGACCTTTTTGTTGTTATTGTGATACACAGCTCAGCACATGAAGCACACAAAGAAACACAAAGATGTCCTCTGCATTTAACCCATCACTTTGTGAGAGGTGGCCAGTCATGAAAGGCACTCTTTGGACAGTACCTTGCTTAAGGGTATCTTAGTGGCACCTTGGCGGTTTGGGATTTGAACCCGCAACCTTTTGGTTCCGAATCTGCGTCCTAAACCACTCGCCATGGCAAAATGCACATATGCTATGACCAAGTTAAGGTGTCAGAGATGTGTGGTAACGTTATGACATTGTTGCCAATATAGCTCATGATATGTATAATTTATGTTATATGCATTTTTGCATGTGACTAGTTTCCTCTTCAGTTCTTACATCTGTATCTCTATTATAAAGATAGATTAACCAAGATGCATTGCATACATAATTCAGAAACTAGAATTTTTGCTTTATGTGTGGAATAATATCAAGCAGTTTATCAGGGATTACAAGGTAATAACTAAACTCTGTACTCAATATGACACTTAACATCAACATATACCAAAAGTCACTCAGTGGAATCTGCACTGCGTAGGTATGCTGCACTCACAAGACTGTGCCATTATAAATGCAATAATTATAATGCTGTTGTCAGGACTATTAATACACTATGGGCCTTAGTCGCAAACTGTTGTTAAGGGCAAGTAAGCTGCTAAGATGATTCAAGGTGTGGTGCTTTCATTACCACACCATTCCCACACCTCAAAGTCTGTTCCGACTGTACGATTTTCCTATATCACAAGTAGACGTGCCGGAGAAGCTGTACAGTATGTTTCTACAAACATGACTGGGCGTTCCTCCTTCAAAAAAATTAAAAATTCAACATGGCAACAAGTCCCTGTGATGTGACAATATCTGCCACAAAGAGGTGAAGCAAAGTCACCTATGGATACAGGATGGCGCTTTGGGTGCAGAGGATCCAAGAGGCTGCAGAATAAAATCAATGCATGCTGTTGCTAGAAGTTTTGCTGTGTCTGTCAGCATAGTGTCCAGAGCATACCCACTACCTCCGTCTTTGTGCAAGGAGGAACAGGAGCAGCACTGCCAGAGCCCTGCAAAATGACCTCCAGCAGGCCACAACTATGCTTGTCTCATCATTTGCCGTCCGACAAGAAAAAAATACACAACGCAGAAGAAAAAACACTACACTAATATGGAGATGTCCATATTAGTGTAGTGAGCAGCCGCATTGTGTGGGAGTGGGAGCTGGACCTGTGCACTGAATCAGCGAGCCGCTGCTGCACCTTCTCCATCTCACCATCATTTAGTGACCTTTAAGGGGAATTTGCCATTTACACATGCCACTTTGACATGTATTTATGAATGTTTTTTTGGAGGATTATACAAAAATTACTGTTTTGTTATTTGTTCTTTTTATTTTTTTTTTATGACTGAGTGTAACCCTTGTATTACAGCGTGACTTTCCTTTGCATTCTTGCATTGTTATCAGTCGGAGGAATTCTATTCTAGCTCCTCCTGCTAAATTAGCAGACAGTGATAGAGTACAGTAATACTGTTGCCATAATGTCAGAGCTGCATGTCACAACTACTAAATAGTTTATTGTTATCACAAAAAAAAATGTGTCAGTGCCAAATAACCATGAAGTTGAAACTCTTAGATTTTTTTCAAACATATTAGAGGAAATTTATGTTTACCATTCCTCGTTGCTTTAGTTATTCAAGAGGCATTATCAAATCCAGACAAATAAAGGAAAGGTCACTGTCAAAAGGATTTAATGAATGACCACTATGGTAAACTGTAGGCCCAATTAATTGTAGAGTCTAATGTGCCAAAACACCTAGCCTTGGTTAGAGGGTTCAATTAAGGAAATGCATGTTTTTTCAATGCGGAGAGAGAGAGAGAGAACAGTTCGATGCTGAAGGCTCTGGATTGATTACTTCTCCACATGCGCCTCCCCTGAATATCGGGAAACTGCTATATAAATCATCCTGTCAAATGGTGCCTGTGTGAAAAATAACCATTGTGCAGTGAACTTGCTAATTTCATTATAGTTATACATTTTGAAGTATGGCATGGACAGAGGGTGAAAATAACACAATGTTGAACAATGCAGGAGCTGTGTTATATTTTATGCCATTCACTTATTTTTCAATTGATGTTCTTTATATTCTTCAATAAAATACTAATTTGAATCATAATTGTCAAAAGACAAAGAAAATACAATACTGTTACAGTAATTCAAAGGTCCAATCAGGATTAAAAAAGGTCCACAACAGACAGCTCCAACACAGTGTTGAAGGTGTGTTGATGTTAAAATTCAGCAAGTAACTGAATGGAATGGCTGCCATAGAAATAGAAAGGCAGTTCTCTTCATTTTTGCAGAGCTGTATATTCACTCATGGACACCTGGGCCTTGGCTGATAAAATTGCTATTAAACTTGCAGCATGTTGCATGCCTGCTTCTGCAATTTTTCATCCCAAATATACTTTTTATAATTTAGACTATTTATGTTAATAATAATAATGCAATAACAGTTTTCATTTGTTTTGTTGCTCTAAGGCAGGCAGTTCACAATGGGAATTCATTGATAAATCATAAATCATTGATAAGGCTGAATCTGTGGCCTTGTGCAAACTCAGCGTCTTTTCCATGCCCAAGGAGTGCAGCCTCAGTATCAATTTTTCATACGGAGAGGGGGGAAAGAGAGCAAATGAATGTGTTCCATCGACAAGAAGACTGGTAAATTTATTCAAAGCCCCAATAATGATCACCTCCCGTACCAGGGGGAATGACAGATTTGATTTCACGCTTAAGACCAAGAATACAAACCATGGCACAAATATGATTATTTCTTCATTAGCATTCCAATTGCAGCTAATATAAAGCTGTTAAAGTATTATTAATCAATCAGGAAATATAATGGACCTGGTCATATTGGAGAATAATTAAAATACGTTTCAATTGTCTTCATTTGGTAAACTGTGGAGGAAATGTCAGACGCCAAAATAACAGTATTTTACTACAATGTCTGCAGTGCAATTCCTTTAGCTTCACACAATGATGAAGCTCAGCAAAACTGAGACTTCTGGCCAGTAGATCCCCAACACAATGATCAAAAGAACAGAGGAAGTCAAATGAAAGCTGTTTTATCTGCCTGCAGTCTTTTCGAATGGCAATGATGGAGAAGGGGAGCCATGAAAAAAATAATGGAACGTGGCTCAGAGCATTCATAGTGAAGCATGTTTGAGGGTCTGTGGGAAGTCAGTGAATAGAAAGTGGCTCTAGAGATGGTAAGTATGGAAAGTGAAGACAGGCAAATTCCATTTGAATTGGAAAGCAGCAGCAAGAGGGAAATAAAGAGAATGGTACCGTAATAAAACGTTGTTCTATATATACGCATCACTCCATATTTTGTTATGTTACAGCCTTATTCCAAAACGGATTAAATAACTTTTATTCCTCATAATTCTACACACAACGCCCCAAACTGATAACGTGAAAAACATTTACTTTTGGTATACTTGAAGCCGGTATGCGCGATCAGGGCTCCTACGGTGTGCCTGCACCCCCTGTGGCGTCACAAGCACATTGTCCAACTCGGGGCCTAGAATCCTGAGAGAAATCCTAAGAGGTGCCTTAATTCTGAAGGACCAAATAAAAATGGAAATCTTTCCCGAAATGATTGCATTCATAAACTAAGCCAAGTCAACCGTTTTAGGTCATTAGCTGCAGAGGTTAAATGGGCAGCATTGGAAAGAAGCACGCGGCCTGGGTCTTGGGTCAGTTCTTAGCATCAATTCAACGTGCTGAGATGGAATGATTCACAAGAGCCTCTTATTTTACAGATGATTAACTGATTACTAAGGTTATCATTAAAGTAAAGGGCAGGGTTTTGGAAACGTATCATTGGAGGTTAAAATAGGAATAAAAAATTTGATTTCTGCTGAGAATCGGTTGATGGCTTGGTTGCCTACACTTAACAGAGAAGTTAGTGACCGAATACACACCAAAAAATGGATCTGAAATGGGCATTTAACATAAAGGCTGTGCCCTCAGTGTGGAATACAACCTGGATCTGAGCACCAGCTGGGCCCACCTGGGTCACCTCTGCCCAAACACATCTACAAAATTGGCAGGCGTTATACTGGTGGGGAGACAGAGTTGTGAAGTCTCTTCATCACTGGAACATCTCCTGCCTGTCGAGTGTGCCTATAATGTTCCAAGAAAAGATGGAGAAAATGCTGCTGCCCTCCCACACAATACAGTGTGTTTCCCTGGTGGCACTTTCAGTTCTTTGGATAAAAAAAAAAAGGAGAAAGAAAAGGTGGAGGAGGAATGTGTTAACCCCATACCCTCCAAGACCATTACAGGAATCAGTGCATTTAAAACTGGCACGTGAGCAACCGGGATAAAAGGGGGCTAATTATCTGTTCAGCATGTGGTCTCCTGGTCGCAGTCTCAGGAATCTTCACAACTCTGCTATTTCTCCAAAAAGCTCTTCAGCCCGGTTCTTCAGCCAGGAGGCAGTGCAGTCATTGGAATGACTCAGCGTCAGGAGGGAGGCGTGACACAAACTTCTACAAAATTGGTAGCTGAATTGAAATGTGTTTACATATGTACATGTCCAAACCATGTGGCCAAGCACCATTACAAAGGGACATGTGAACTGAATTCAAGATGTAAATATTTAAGAATAGGTTGCTTTCTTCATTAAAAATCCTTGTAAAATGGTCAGAATAAAAGATAAATTTTTTGAGGCAGTGCTTTCAACCTCCAAATAACCCTCCTTCATCTTGTATATGTGTTTTAGAATGCATACTTTATCTTGTGTGCATCAACTGTGTGTGTGTGTGTGTGTGTGTGTGTGTGTGTGTGTGTGTGCGTGTGTGTGTGTGTGTGTGAAAGTCTATATTGTGTACTGGTAAAAAAAAATACAAATGTAAGCTCATCTAGGTGCTCAGCGTATAGAGCCAGACTAGCCTGGGTGTGAGCCAAGCAATCTGTCTGGAGCTTTTTAAGTGTTCTTCTCCTGGCTCCTACTCTCGGTCTGCTTCCTCTATTGCAAGCCCTAATGTTTCCCCTACGTCTCCCTGAGGTGCTACATCCTGGGCTCAGAGCTGGGCTGAGTATCACGTAATAACCTACAAGAAGCGTGTGCAAAACAAATTGTTCCAGCATTCTTTATGTCATTTGTTAGTGACATTTATTATAACAACCATAGCTGTATAAAAGATACAAACGGCAAGTTGTACAAGTTAATACCAGCTAGCAGCATAAGCATGTCTAGAAACATGGACCATATCCTTCTAAAAATTATAAATGCATTCACAAGAAGTCAAAATTACACTCTTACATTAGACATGTAAAAATGAATTTATTCTAGTAAAAAAATCTATACACTAAACAAATGTAAACAATCAGACTAAGCTAACACATGCAATATTGCAACAAAAAATAAAGGAAAAAATCTGTATAAATAAGTACAGGTCATCAAGATTTTACTGTTTTATTGAGGAAATTACTGCTATAAGCCAAGTTTACCCACATTAATTCATGTCATGAGCCAATACATGCAAATGAGTTGGTGACATAAGTAGATTAACACTAACGAGCGTGTAAAGTACTCATACTGCTGTATTCTCTGTGTTGTGTTCTGTGCACTAGAAATTGTATGCGCCCATTTGGCAGTCAGCTGTCTTGTTCATTTAGCTCTTGGGCATCTGCCAGGCGACACCAGACCTCAGTTGTTGAGTCGATACGAAATAATGTTATCACAAATTATCATGATATTCACACATGTACGTTATTACGTTCAGGTCCAGGTCATGTGTTCATTAACTTTGTGACTGACTACAGCAGATTTAGGAAATGTGCACAATATACAGTCGTTACGTCCCTGGACGTATGCTCCCACGTGTTCTGTGTGTCTGGCTGTGTTTTTGCATCCTGTCCCTTTTAGGTTGACTTCGTGGGAGGAGTTGAGGCCTACCAGCTCCATCTGCCATTGGTCACCTCCACCTATTTAAAGAGACTTCGGATTGTGTTCGGGAGGTCCCAGGGTCTGCTAGGCCCTTATGCTTTCGGGAGGTCCCCAGGGTACACGGAGATCTGCATGGAGCTCCGTTGGGGATCTCATTCGTGTGTCTTGTTGCTTTGTGTGATAGATCCCTTTGTTGTTTACCTGTGTTAGCCTGTTAGCTTTTATGTGCCCTTTTGTTTACTTGTGCGTGTTTTGAGATCTGTGTTGTCCCATCCCTTCCTTTAGGCTGTTTTAATGTTGGTTAGCTGTCCTGAGTCCGCTGTTTTATTGTACCTCTTAGCTCACTGTGAATAAAAGCACTGTTTGTACGCTTTGTTTGCTGGTGAGTGTGTAACAGTGGACCTCCTCCCCTCCACACCCTTTTTGCGTTTCTAAGACCCCTAGACTTAGGAACGTGACAACAGTACAGGCCAACATTTTGGATACACCTTCTCATTCAATGTGTTTTCTTTATTTTCATGACCTTTTACGTTGGTAGATTCTCAGTGAAGGCATCAAAACTATGAATGAACATGTGTGGAGTTATGTACTTAACAAAAAAAAGGGGAAATAACTGAAAACATGTTTTATATTCTAGTTTCTTCAAAATATCCACCCTTTGCTCTGATTGCTGCTTTTCACACTCTTGGCATTCTCTCGATGAGCTTCAAGAGGTCGTCACCTGAAATGGTTTTCCAACAGTCTTGAAGGAGTTCCCAGAGGTAAATGGTCATGAAAATAAAGAAAACACATTGAATGAGAAGGTGTTTCCAATCTTTTGACCTATACTGTACATATTTTTTTTACTAATAATATAGTTACAATAACACACAAGTAGGACATTCCACATTGCTACTTACCTTTATAATTAGTCATAATAGCCTTTACTGAACACAAACCTATTGCTGCTGATTAGCGTGCCATTCCACAAGCAGTCTATCTTGTTACGAATAACTTTGGGAGCAAATGGCCATTCTCTCACATTAACAGATGTATGTTCTTTGTATGTTTCGAATTGTTGATTTCTTACTTTTGAGTAAGTAGAGTAAGTAGAGTCTGAGGACGGATTCTTAATTGCTGGTGGTTTGGGATTTGAACCCGGTACCTTTTAATTACAGGTCCGCTAATGTTAATGACATTCATGGTTGACGGGTGTATGTAGGAGCCTGGTGGTCAGGGATACAGCCAGGGATACAACTCTATGTTGCTTCTGTATTAAACGAATAAGTTCCTGAAAGCAATAGAAATCATCCCCAATTCATGACAGCGTAATAGTCGAAAGGGATTTTTTTTCAGATCCTCCAGTAGAAATGATTCTGTGATGCCAAATGAAAGACTCACCCACACGCCACAAGCCGTTATTGCCGGTTTCATGAAAATGTTTTTTCATATCCTCTCTTCACATGGTGCTAAACTCTGAGAGGAAGTCTCCCACAGACAGTGAAATTACAGGAAATAAATCGTTTATACCATCCGCCTTTTTTTTTTTTTCAAACAGGAAAAATGACTTGATTTAGCAGAAATTGGCAGCCTTATAACCTGGACTGTCTGTGTTAAATTGCCCACTGCGAGCTGCACAGGGCAGCAGTCGTGATTGAGCCAAAGCTGGGTGTTTTTTGACCATCGGTCAAAAAAATGAAGGCCTAATTGCCACATTAGAGGAGAAAGGTGTTAAGTACGAAGTAAAAGTGTGTAGTACACGCGGAGTGAAAACCTCATTATCCATCTCACTGTGACATAAAGCATTGGAAGAGTGTTCTGCAGAATATTCTGTTAAGTCAGGGAAAAAGGTTAGCTTAATAATAATGGCTGAGAGCGTCTACAGTAAAAGCAAATGTACTGCAGTGCTCGGAAAGCCAGAAGGCGCAAAATGTTGCAATCCTGGATGGTCCCAGTCCTGCTGTAACAGCGTGGTCCAGAAAGCCATTTGTTTCATTGATTCCTTTTTTTTAATAAAATCATTATTATTGATTGCTTACATTGCGGCACTTTAATCCAGCTTCGCCACCTGACTACGAAACAGTTCAGCACAGATTTATTTGTCAGTTCACGACTGCCAAAAGGATTTTCGTAATCATTAATCAAGTTTGCACTAATGCTGGCTTCACATTGTGGTCATGGTCACATACATGAATATAAAGACATGAATACAAACCAGCTATAATTGATTGTTTGTGGTATTGCTTTTATTTGAAGGGCAAAAATCCAAGTTACAATCCTCAAACTTTTCATTACACTTAACAAACAACGTAAAGTACTGTCCAGTGCACAGAACTGCGTTAGAGAGATGCTGCTGAATGGAGCTGAACGCCGACTCACTGAATAATCTTAGTGGGAAAAAAAAGTGCGGAGGCACATTTGAAAAGCTTTGCAGTATCTGTTGTCTGAATGCTTGGATCTGCAGCCTACATATTCAAAACGCCTTGCCAGCTCTTCTTTGCTAAATCAAGAGCTATTATGCGCTTAAACCTGTAATGTGTGTTTTCTGTGATTAAGCACAGACCTTCCTGTTGCAAGGTAGCAGACAGATTTCCCGGTCGTTGTCAGTCAATGCTGGTTACAGCACTCATGACGTGTTGTTTTAGACGAAAGTCTTAATAGATGCTAATTGCGATGCCATTCCAGCGGCTGGCACGTGACAGCGGCTGCCCAGCAACGAGCTGACTTGGGCTGGCATCTTCCACGGGAGATTGCGTGTTGGCTCTACATCTGTGATGCCTCTTCTTTGTCCTTTCACCGTGTGAAGAACTTCTCTAGGCTTAGTGTCTTCTTCTTGAAGATGCCTGGGGTTAGAGGCCGTTTCTTGGTGAAAAGAATGAACGCTTGGACATCCACACACGCCTACACTATAGAAACAAGGCATATTCCTTAAAGGGATTTGGGATTTTGCATTTGTTTGTGTCAAAAAAAGAAAAGAGTCTTGACAGTTTTTATGATGAAATGGTTACCATGGAGACCGCTGCTATCATCAGTGTCTACTTATTGTAATCTGCCACATTTGAATGGCAATAGATGTATCAAATAAGTATTGACATGTGTGAATAAAGCTATAATTATACATATTAATAAAAAAAAAAAACATATTAAGATACAGTGCCCTCCACTATTATTAACCAGCGTTGGTTTGGAAATGTGTTTCAGATCATTATCCTGCTGAAAGGTCCAGTTTAAGTTTCCTGGTGGATGCAGACAGGTTTTGATATAAAATGTAGTCCTAAAAATATTTCCAGGGTCTTAGGAGGATTAAAAAGTTCTACAACATCACAGAAGCTCCACCATATTTGACAGTTGGCATAGAGTAATTTTCATTATAGCCATTATTACTTTTCTGACTACTGACAAGGTTTATTGAAAGGGTTTCAACATCATCTGTCACAACTATCTCACGTGGCGAGGCAGGTGAACAGAGAGGACAAGAAGAGATGACAAGGAAGAAGGACGCATTCGCACGACGTCACGAAATCGGGTGTAATTGGTGAAGAACAGGACAGGGGAGACATCCGATAACATGGTGCACGTGTAGCATAACAAAGACTGACAGAGAACAGGAACGAACAGGGCAGTTTATACATTAGACACAGGTGAAAACTATTATGGAACATTACACATGACAAACGTGAAACTCCGGTCCGGAGTTACCCCTTCCGGACCGGATCATGACATAATTATTAATCATACAATAATCTGCTGGCCACTAATGCATGAACATGTTTGTCAGCATCATTCACTGATGGAAATTGGGGGAAAAAATTATGTGATTATTAACCGTAGACCAACACTGGTAAAGTGAAGAATGGACTACTGTAACGCAATTGTCATGATCTGGACCGGCAGGGGTTACTCCGGATCTGGAGTTCGGACCGGAGTTTCATGTTCGTGTCATGTAATGTTCCCTGATCGTGTTCACCTGTTTATTTATATAATTGTATAAAACTATCCTGTTCGTGTCTGTTTGTCGTCGGGTCATTGTGCGTGTTGATGTTCCTTTGTCCTGTGCAGTTTGTATTAAACCCCTGTCCTGTGAAATCCTGCGAATGCGTCCTCCTTCGTCGCCATGTCCAGCCCACCCATGACAGCACTACTAAATGGGTGCCTTGATCAACCCTTAGTATAAATCAGTACAATTAGTACAGAATGCAGCAGTTAGAATTCTGACAATAACATGTGATCACAATATTTCTGACATCCTTACATTTCTGCCTTGATTACAAAATTCTGACTTCCCCCGATGATTATGTGACTTACCATCAGAATACTGCCCTAAACTCACAAGACTGCACCAGTCTAATAAGAAGGAAGCACTTTCAGCCTTCCAGCTAATGTTCAATCCAAAAACAGTGAAGAAGCTAGAGGGATCTTCAGGCTTCAAGTCCAGGTCACCAGTTCACTGGAAATAGCATTCTCATATACAAAATGGGCCATGGGTCATAGATCTTTTCCTCTGTGTGAGTTTTACTTCAGAAGTACGGGAGGTAGACAGCAAATATGGTTTGTGGAAGCAGAAAATCCATAATTGAGATCAAATATCTCCAAGTGAGCAACCTTAGAATAGAAATTATAATGATTAAATTACTATGGAGCTATAGTAATGTGCAGGAGTACATATTTGGTGTCCATTTTCACCATGTTCATGTTCAGTGACACGATGACAGAGCAGAGACCAAGAATTTTCTCTGGAACATGGCTCAGTAATGGGTTTCATAGTAATAAAGCCCAGAGAGAAGGATTGTCACCCGCTCCATTTAGACCTGACCTTGAAGGTTGAGCTGAGGAGCGTTACGGGAACAACGAGCCTGTGTGAAAGGAGAACAAGGTGCAAGACTCAACAGGATGGAAGTCAATGTGGCTTTAAGATGCATTGAGGCAGAAAAGGGGTCAGGAAATGCAGCTTAGCGGCGAAAGAATCCTTATACCTGACTCACGCCAATTAAATAAAGTTGCCTTTGCAGCCATGGATTGAGCCTTTAGGTTCCGCAATTAGCCAAAGATCATGCTTACCCACATCTGTGAAACCAGCCTTGTAGTCGCCGGCCCCTGACCGTCGGGGGCATGGAGGGCAAAGTTGAGGAAGCAGCCCCATGAATGTGCCGTTTGCTAATTAAGCTCTTCTGGTTTTGATTTGGGCTGATTCGGACACGGCAGCAGCACGCGCTAATGATCTTCCCTTTTCAATTAAGCGGCCTGGTTGTCTGAGCCCACGACTGTGTTGCTGAATTAATTAAAGTACGATAAGAAGGGAGCGGTGAGCTCAGGCTGCCGGGCCGCCTCAAGGTACCTTTAGCAGGTTGCTGAATAGAACACGCCATTAAACACAAGGCATCGTCCAACACCTGTCTGGGAATTGGATGCACTTCACAAAGCATTCGAGCATTCTAGTCATCGGGAAAAAATCTCTCCAGAATGTTTGAAATGGATTTAAAATGTTAAAAGGGCTCTAAAATGTTTAACATCTTTGACAAATGGGCCGAGTTGAAACTAAGGCCCCAGGAGTGCGTGATTACTTTTAACGAGTGGGACACTTTGAAGCCGTTCCAAAGGCCCATTAAAATCCTCCAAGTGCCACCTGCTGCATGGAGACCCACTCGCGTCTTTGCCTTTTGGTCGAAAGCCGGCGAAGCTCTGAGCAACAACATTACGGCATCTGTCAGAGCCGAAGCACTCTGGAGGAAAAGAAAAAGCGAGGGCCAAAATCAGAGCACAAGCAGCATTCTGAGTCTGTGGTGCAGTACTGGCACCTTAGCCAATGTATATTCACTGACATTTACTAAAGACGCTTTTTTTTTCTCACCCATCCACGGCTCAAGGCTCCTGTACATCACAACCAACATGGCAAAGCATGGTTATTTTCAAAGACGAAATTAAACCGTGTGCCTAAGACACATTGATGAAAACCACGACAAGGCCAAACTCGTTTTCTGGGCAAGGAATGTCTGATTTTTTTTAATAATGTCTATTTTGTAATAAATATTTGACATATTTGTGTAGCACAGAGAAGTACAGTGAATGCACTCAGCTGGAAAAGCAAGAAAGCTTCACATCGCCATGGGCTCAGGAGGAAGAGCGCAAGAGCGCCACCAAGAGCTCGGACAACGTAGGTGACTGTTGTGTGCAGTCAGACATTTTAACCTTCTGTGCTTCCACTACAGTATTTTACCAATGAAATCTAAATAAAGAAACAGATGAATACACCGGGACTACACCACAAACACCACCGCATGTGTTTGCATTTTCTAATGGAAAAACTCTCAAAATAGGCGTATAGGGTAAAATGAAGCATAATATGTGACGTGCATTTTGTGAGTGATGCCACAAAAAATGGACACCTTGCATAGAGGAATGGAAGTTTTTCTTTTAAACGCAATTCATTTGCATTAAAACCTGCCATGGGCATCAAAAACTGGTATTAAACAAGCCTGATGTGCATAATCATTTAAGTGCTTAAAAGTTAATTTTGCACACATTTTGATACGCGTTTTAAAAAGTGTCGATACCGCATTATATTTTGTGGTTGATGCAATATAACTCGAATTATATAACCTGATCAGTCGGAGCCATTCTAGATCAAGTTCTGATCTACACTGAACAGCATTAACATGGGATCAAGTCACATTTATCGTTTTTTTTTTTGTGTGTGTGTTTGTGTGCCGTGTTAGACTCTCAATGAATTTCGATTGCAGCTAAATTTGCATCCAAATATATGAATGTTTATGCATTTTTTCCCCACTGTGTTTAACCAAATACGTAGTGTGATGCGCTGTGTACATACCTCATTGTGATTTTACACTTAATTCAAATGACTGTCATGTAATGTCTTGGGCACTAATACAAAGCATTGAAAGCAAAACCACTGTATTTTGTAAGCTGCAAGCAATTTTGTTAACATAACATAACAAACTATACAAATGCCTTTACCATTTGTATAGCAGAATTTTCTTACTTTCGTTAAGCAATTATATATTTATAGAGGAAGAGAACGTGATCCCACTCCAAAATATGGAGTATAAAGTAGTGGTTTGATAGAGAGTACCACTACTCGACCTGTACTCGTACTGCTATGTTACGTCCTGGTATTTTGGGTGTGTTTCTGTTGTGTGTCTTGTGTTGCTTGCAGGTGCCTGGTGATTGTAAATTGAGCCCACCTGTACCTGCTGTGGGACAGACGGAATAAAAGGAGCCTCAGTCTCCTTTTTTGGGGCTGCACTTGCCGTGCCATCCACCCTTCCCGCCTTCCTACCATTTCCCTTTGACATCACTTCCGGTTTCCCCTGCGCTTCCCCTAGGAGGCGACGCAACTTGTTGTGTCGGCCTGCATCGGTGTTTGTTGGTTTTTCGCTGTTTTCCTGTTTTGTTTGCCTTTGTTCATTGTAATTCGTTTCATATGTATTTCTTCTTTATTTATATGTTTAGTTGTTAATAAAATACTTGTTAAAATTCTCCATTTCGTCTTAGTAGGTTTACGTTTGTACAGCTAACAGCTAAGAGAACTACAGTTCACTTGGACTAAAGTACCAGCTATGATGTGCACGACACTTCTTTAAACTATTTTTTCGCTAAAGGGAAAAAAACATTATTCAGTTTAAAAAAAAAAAAAAAGACACAAGGCTCCCAAATCAGTTTATTACATGTGTTTATTGTTCAAGTACCTGTAAATGATAACTGTACAATCCAGGACTCCCCGATCAGGCAGTCAGAACCAGGGTACTAAATATCCAAATGGTGTTTGCTGGCTGATGTTACAAAAAATGTACATATTTACACAGATCAGGCTTATCCAAAGTGTGAAGATGCATGTCACAAGGAAAACAAATCAAGACTGTCCTTACAAAAAAAAAAAAAAAAAAAAAAACACAACATAATGCTAGTCCCTGGTAGTTAACCCAATCAGCTCGAGGAATCAGATACTGTAGAGAATGTCTGGGTGGTGAGGAAGGCACTCAGTGACGTCTATGTACAGTAAATCCAACAAAAGTGAGGGGTTCACTTTCAGGCTTTCACAGTAATGTTCTTTATGAAAATACTCCCCAAGGCCCACGGCATGCGCAGAGGCGCAAAAATGGATTAGGAGTACGACGAGATGCATATGAGCACCGGCAATGTTCAAGTCTATGGCAGAGTAAAATAATGCATATTGGACAAAACAAATCGAGACATGATTTAAATTAAGATAACAAAAGGGGTTTTATGAAGTTCGCTAAGGGAAAGACACAGAACAGCATCTCAGGAACGCAACAGCTCCTTGTAGTGCCGTCAGAGGATTATTCCTACTGGTATTTCTTGCGTTATTACAATGGAAGAAAAAAAAACTGCTTGGATAACCATTTTTCAACTGTTCATGTGATCTGAAGAAGAACACAAAAATACAAATGAATAGCATTTAAATCCCTACTATACGTTGTTCTCTTTGGTGTATTATGATCTATAGCAAAAGTAGATCATTTTTTTTATGCTAAAATTACTCTGGTAAAACAATTCATTCCTGCCAGGCACCAAATTTAGCCTCGTTAAGCTAAAAGGCTACAATGCATGATTTATTTCTCTTCTGTAATACATTACGGTAAGTGTAAACATGATTATTAAAATCGTTCAATGGCACTCTGTAGACCAGGGGTCACCAACCCTGGTGCTGGAGGCCTGCAAATTCCACCACGCCCGATTCAGCTCAAGAACACGCTGGAAATGAGCAGAGGGGTGCGGCGGAATGCGGGTACACATAAAGAATATGCAGGATCAGCGCCCCCAGTGCCTGGGTTGGTGATCCCGGCTGTAGACTATGGACCCGAGGATCACGTGCACACATATCCATTAGTTCTCAACGGTAGCCCTCCTGCCGGAAGACACATTCACCACGTTCTAGCTCCGATTCCGGAACAGGCCACTTCTGCATTTGCGTCGGTATGCAAAACACGCAAGCGCTTCAATTCCCACTGGGCCTGCCTACTGAAAATAAATGCTCGTTTTAATACACATATTTCTTCTTTACAAGCAGTGGGTGCAGGAGAAATCGATGTTTCGCTTGTAGTCAGACATACTGGTTCCTAGCCTCCTAATTAGCTATCCATCTTCCTAATGTCCAAAGGAAGGTAATTGGCCTAGGAGGGAACTTTAGAGCACAGTGTACGCTGCGACGCAATGTCCCTTGCCATTTCCAAGTAAGCACAGATATGAAAGGCATAGCTGTTTGGGGGTAAAATGTCAGGCAAAACATACTGCCCTTCAACCTCTGACATCAATGCACAATGCAGTGAAAAAGAGCAGCATGAACCAATGCCACTGAACTAGAACTTTGTAAAGTTGAGTTTGAGGACTAAAGCACTTGATCGTTGGTGGTGTTGGATGATTTAATTTTTTAAGTATTATTTTATTACTATTATTTTATTTGAAGTTTTCAGATGGGCTCCTGAATAAAAGCCCTGAGAAAACCACAAAAGGACTGTGCCACAGCTCTGATAAAGATTAAACCAATAGCTTCTTTTAAATATTTAAATAGATATAAAACTTTCTCTTTTTGTTTTAAACAGGCAGTCTGTACATATCTGGTACCAGTACATATATATAAAAAAAAAAATGACAAGAGCTGTTACATTTAGAAAGGATACCTTCCGTCTGATAGAACATATCAAAAATATGCAGCTTTAGTAAACAGGTTTGTAGTACTTTTATACTAGTCAAACTTTGCAATGCTACATTATATTTCTGATAGAAATATACCAAAAAGGCAAGAGTATGCTGCCTCTCTCCTTTTGTTTGTTGTTGGGGTTTGTGTGTGTGTGTGTGTGTGTGTGTGTGTGTGTGTGTGTGTGTGTATTTTTCTCCAAAGTCCAAAGCTTCCCATCGACCTGACACCACACAGCAGCAGCTGCAGATAGCTGCTGAAATGTGCGTGCGTGTGTGTGTGTGTGCGCAGAGATGGATGTCCTGTAGCCATTAGTGTACTTTCCACAGTGACCATAGCCAGGAACTCTTCTAATGCATTCAGCCCTTCCTCCCCACACTCCTCCTCAACTGGACAACAAAAAAATTAAACATGCCCTGTGCCATTTCTCTGCACCTACGCTCTCAGTTTTCCCTTTCGTACGGACTGCTTCTTCCGATCCCCAGAGACTCCTCTTCCATCTTAACCTGCACGCCATCAATCAATCTTTTCCACTTTGCCGATGATCTTCTCCTCGAAGATGGGCAGGATGGAGTCATCTTCGCGTACCTCTTCAAACACCACTCCACAGTCGAACTCATCACTAACCTTCTTGAAGTAAAACCTGCCGAGCGAAGGGACAGAAATTTGACAAGTTGATTGTACGCAGGGCTGAAAAGGGGGCTAATGCTAGCAGGGGTTATATGAGTGGTACGTGTGTTTGACTGTGTACACATTTGTTCACCTGTAGCTCCCTTTCTTTGTCAGCAGCTCCTTGAACTGCCCCAGTGTGACAACCCTCCCTTTCACTGACGTCCGGTACGGTATGGGCTCTCCGCAGAAGTAGTATGCCACTGTGATGTTGTCACAAGGCTGCTTCTTCATTGGCTTGTGTCTGAAAGAAAAATTGACGATTAAAGTTAAAATATGGAAAAACACAAAATACACAAAGCTGCACTACAATGTGAATTTTTGGTACAGAATAATAAATAAACTATTTTTTAAAAAAAGGCAAAAAAAACAGATGTACAGTTGCTGGTTTTAGATTCAGCTTTTATAATTCAGACGTGAACGTATTGACCGAGCAACCCCGTATATATGCAGCTTTAAAGCCGCCAGCAGCGCGGTGTGACGGCAGGTAGGCTAACGAGGGGGTGGTTTGGGTTCGAGCGCCGCCAGGCAAGAGCACGCGCTGCCTGACACCCTCCATGCTCGTCAGAGGCAGCCAGCTCGGCTTTCATCTCCGGCTCGCTGCGCCTTTCATGTTGCAGCACAGCACAAAACTGCCTGGAAACATGAGGGAAGCGGTGTGAAGTGTTTGTGGTCTCCTTGCAGGTCCCGAGCAGCCCGAATAAAAATGTTTTAATCCAGCCGTTCCCACGCCGCCCACTACACCTGGGATTAGGATTCACACGAAAAGTTTGTGTGCAAAACATTTAATTAAAGCAGCATAAGAATCATCTAGACCTGGATATGGACTAAGTTGAGGGATCTATGGGGGCTCCTGATGGAAGTAGTAATGGGATTTGTGCTCGGACTGCTAGAGGGGTGGGGTTCTAGGTGGGGTCTGAGGGCAGCTGGACATACTCGGACTCGGAGAGCTCCGTGTCGGAGACGGTGGGCACCACGCTGAGAGGGGGGAACAGAGCGGGTCTGACCGCAGCATGACCCCTCTGGATGACCTCCATCACATACCTGAGGAACAACCCCAGCAGTTAGACACAAGCTGCAAAACTGGCCAATAGATCCACACAAGGGCCAATTCACACAAAAAACCCCACCAGACCATGTATGACAGATGTAATATTATTTTTTTATGTGACAGACATGTTGCACATACATGCCTTTCGGCCCCTGCATTCAAACGTCTGCTCCCCAGCGAGCTTTTGTAAATGTCTCTCCAGACCTTTTGGGTGGCATATCAGAAATAAGCCACCTAACAATCCAAACACGTAATTGTAGGTTATTTGGGCAATGAACCACCCAACCCCGCCACCCAGCCGTTAAAGACAAAATTCTGTCCTTTTCAGAAAAACAGTGACAGCGAAAATCAGCTGGAAAATTGTAGCACGTACGCTACAAGGTCAAACTCTATTCACCAAACCCATTTGCAAGGTGGACTAGGTCATTGTGATGCTCCAAGGGCAAAAAAAAAACTGTCCCACCGAAACCGACTCCATGTCACTGGCCAAGCAAAGTTGTTTTTGAGAGTGATCCATTAGTCACCTTTCAGCCTACAATAGATCATCAGTAATAAATCCATCCAAGTGTATGCTGAAGATGACAACCAAATCTCCATAAAAAGAAAAAACATTCCACTTCTGAACGATCTAACTTGTAGAGTTTTGCAAGGATTCTGAAGGCTGAAGGACTGAAGTAACTTTCTGCAACCAGGGTACCCCCAGGATTTTTAATCTTAAATTTTAGACTTTTTAAGACTTTAAATAGAATTTAAGAACAACCTCTCCTGGTTGAAGGAAATATATTATTTGTCTGTAAATAAAAAATGTTTTAGTGCATTCAAATTTCACAGGTATATTCAGGGTGACGCCCCAGTCACACCCATGTAAATATATTGGCAGTTTTGTATGGCTCTACAAAGTCTTCACAGAAAGTGTGAGCTTTTAGATTTCCACATGCTTGGACATGGTTCATCAAAATCATGTAAAATTTGAGCAGGAGGGGCCATGTTCTAATTATCGCGTCCCGGACAGCGCGGTCCACACCACTAAGGTTTGTTAGAATTAGATCAATGACGTCGGATCGCCAGTGTGCTCCTCTATGGGAAATGCCCCGTGAGATACGACACACCGAACACCTGCCCTGCCGAGTGACATCGCGGATCCTTGCCACGTGAATGAAATTGAAGGCCTGTGCACAAAATTCATTAACTTTTCAATGCCTTAATTTACAAATACAAAATGTAAGTATTTTTCTAATTAAGACCCTGTGTGTACCCTGTGAAACTCACCTTGGCTTAAGCATGGTTCCTGCTTTTTTCTTTTCCTCCTCAAGCCGCCGGCGAGCCTCCTCCAGCTGGGTGAGTGGGTTGGGCGCTGGGTTGGGGGGCATGGTGGGGTCCTGAATGAAAGGGTGGGAGGGCTGCACGTTGTTGCGAAGCTGGGCGCTGACCCACGGATGCACTGCCCCTGGTCGCTCCACCGAGGTGGGTCTTGAATCGTGGCTCTGACATTTTTTGGACCCAGTGGTGCTTCTGAAAGAGCAATGTCATGACCCAAGTCAAGAACCACATCCTAAATCCCAGAATGTACCTAAATATCTACCCCAGAATATCTACTAAGGACGCATTCCATTATTTATTTAAGCAACGGTCACCATGCTTATGACAACCTTCAAATTAAGCACCTTCATGTCTATTCATCTCAAACTCACCCATAGGGGCTTCTCTTGGAGCGAACAGCCACCTTCTCACCATCCATCATCCACTGAAGGATCTTCTGGCTCTTCTCCAAGTCCTCTGGAGGCATGGGCATCTCCAAGTTCCGTGGGTCTTCGGCCTTCTTGAGAGGTCGTTTGGACAAAGTGCTGCCTTTACTGCTAAAGAGATACAAGTCAAGTACAAAGTCACACACACGCAACTTGAATCAGCAGTGAGCGAAACATCGCAGGTCAGTAAAGAGGGCTTACCCATAACCCACTGGGTCCATGAGTCCAGGGCCCATAGGCATGCCATCAGCATAGTTCCGGGTCTTGGAGGCATAGTGGTGCTGATCTATGCCCCATGGGAAGCCACCATGGGCCCTCATGGCCGCCTCGGCCTCCAGCTGCTCTTTGGGCTTGGCCTCCATGCCGTGGTGGATGTGGTGCACGTATTTGTGGTACGGGTATGCCGCCTCTCCCTTGGGCCCCAGCCTTGTCTGGTGCTTGCCCTGTCCCAGGGGCAGTGGCACAAGCCCGGGCAGTTTACCCGCGGGGAGTCCGTCCGGAGAGCGGGACTTGGGCGAATGTCGGCCCGTGCCGGGCGACTGGCAGCCCGGGGTCTTCATGACACGCTGCACATGCTCGTCCAGGATGCTCTCGGGGTTCTCCTCATGGGCATCACGCAGCTGCAAGCCGTTGTAGCTCATGTCAACGTAGCGCGTGCTGTAGTGCTGCGTGTGGACAGCAGGGGGCAGTCTGTGACTGGATAACGAGGGAGCTGCAGAGATGTCGGCATCGTCTCCTTCCTCTTCCTTCAAGGAAAAAAATCAGAAGCAATCAGAAGCATATAGCCTATATACCAAGGTTACATCCCAACTCTGAACAATTCAATCACAATTTTATTACACACATGAGCAGTGTGACCCTACAAATTGCCATTACAGTCCCAATTGCAGAAGCCAAGCACATTCTGATTTGGTTCTGGCTCACGGTGGATTCAAGAACAATTTCATCTTAACGGTGGGTATTACATCCTAAAAATACATGTCATAACATCAATATTCATTACGAGGTTGCAAAATCACCAAGAAGCTTCACAAATACCTACAGAAAGCAAAAACAGAAAAAAGCTCATACCATATGCAACCAGTGTATTGTAACTGATAATGATAAGAGCTTTACATAATTATCACATGCTCTCAATATTTAAACCAACGCGTCTTTGTTATACTGTTATTTACCACCATATTGCTCTGCTGCATGCAAGGTGGAGGTGAATGTCAACTGCATGCTAGTGGGCATTGCTAAAGGTCTAAGATGAGTTAAAAAAAAAAAAAAAAAAATCTATAAACCATTTTTTTTAATGAAACACAAACAAAAGGCTTAATATCTGGGGTCAACATACACATTGCTTCCTAGAATGGGAGTGGGAGGATCGGTATTGATTTTTTACCTCATGATTAATCACACTCCCACTCCGATATGCTTAATAAAGATCTCCTTTGATCTCTGGAAAAACAAGAAGCCTGCCCCACAGAACACAACAACTGTGGAAATGCCTCAGTTCTGCTATTGAAAATATACCAGTTCAGCTGCAACTGAGAATCCGAGAAAATCTCACATCTACGGGGTGCAACAGATTTCGTCCGGATCAACGTCTGAATACTAAAGGAAACAAAATCGCATGGGGTGTCAGCATGAGGAGCAGAGCGGTGTGGAGTTTAAAGGCCTCTCCCTTAAAAACGTGCCTGAAATGCAGCAGTGAAGAGCCCCAGTTAGGAGACTGCCCGAGAGCAGAAGCGGCCGACTTTGATGTAACGCTACGCAATCCGTCTGGGGGGGGCTGAATCCCAGCTGTGCCTCTCTCTGTCCTCCGCGTCTTTTAAAATAAGGTGAACGCAGGAATACATTCAGATCCCAACATGCCCTCGAACGGCGAGTCTCCAGTAAGACTGAGGGTAGCAGCAGGTCTGTGGAAAGCGCAGCATTTCTTTGGCGACACCCACACACCAGAAGAAGCACTAGCAGTAGCCCCTGCACTATTGACCTTATGCAGCCAATCATGCAATGCCGAGCTGTGCGTGGTAGATCCAAGCCAAAGAGGAAATGAAATGTATCTGGCTCAATAACCACCACTTGGCTTTTGGCTTTTGCACAGGCCCTTCCTCAAACCCAGCCCGATTTCAAATGACGGTAATATAGTAACATTTGGTGCATAGATTTCATAATCTGCCATTGGTCCAAACTGATGGAAACCAACAGTTGAGCCACGCCGACATTAACAAAGAAGATTCTTGTTTTATCTTATTTTATAAGAGAAACGTTCATTAATCAATCGGGACAACACAGGGATATTTCAAACTTACCCAAAGCTTTTTGAAGGGTACACACAACTGGGTAATTACCAGTATAAATCAGTACTGACAATGATAACCCATCATAAAAGGATAGTCATTATTCAGCCTGCATATGATGTACTGGGGGTTTAGGTATAAATCATCCAGATTGAGGAAGTAGCATGCATGAGAGCGGTCATTCACTGTGCTCCACCCTTTTTAAACAACGTTTAAATACTGTGTTCTCTGTGACAAATAATTTCACACCAACTTTAAACTAAAGATAATCACCTAAAAAAAGTCCTTACTATTTATGTTTCTTCATGTAAATCCTGAGGATGTCTTATCTTACATTAATGAACAACGCCCATGAAAACACTATCCAGAATGGCCGTTTTTTTATGTGTTGTTACAGAACATATGCATAAAGCTGAAAACACTGTCTTAAATGTAATGAAAATGTATTATATTAATTGATGCATCATGGGACCCGACAGAGGTGCACGTTGCTAGTGCAATTCAGTCAACCTTTTGGCTACACTAGGATATGTCTGCAGACAGAGGAGCTCTAGACACCTACCAGTCGAACCCTCTTCAGCCGCTCCTCCAGCTTCTCCTGAGCTTCCCGTTCTCTCAGCACGCCCTCCAACCGGCTGATCAGCTCCGCAGCAAACTTCTCTGGGTCTACGTGAATATCCTTTGGCATCCGGTTTGTGCGCTGAAAAACCATCACCACACACCAGTCAGGAGGAGCCTCAAAACACTGCAGTCAGTCATCAACATATCAAGGCATGCAGGCACTTGTAACAATGGAGGACAAAACTGGAACGGGGAGAGAAAGAACAGTTTATCAGAAAAATCCGCCCTACTGTATCACTGAAAGTCAACACAGTAAGCTGGAAATAGCAGTGACCTGCACTGATAACCCCCGAGCCAAGGTTGACAGAGTTTTCAGTGCAAGGTCATCCTTGAGGTGAATTAAGCTTTTCGTAAATCTGAAAGTGAACTTTGAGGAAATTTCATTCTTTAGTTACAAAAAGACCATGATTATGTTAGTTGTCCTCTAAGACATGTTTCAAAGAATCAACAATATGATGATACCATCATACTCATTATCATTGTGCGGAATGCATCAATATAGTATTGTGGCATTAGTATTAGTATTGGATGAATCACAAGGAGCTCCTCATAGTTCTTTAGGTAAATCTAGAAAGGCTCAAAATAAACATATTAAGTGTTTAAGCGTATATTTAAAAAGTTCTCACTCCTGAGCTGCTCAGCACAAACCACATTCTCGTAAATCACTCAGAATAGATTACGTCGGCAAGAAAAAAAATACATTTAAACTTAAAGTTCCAGTCCTCCAGTTTTCAAAATGTGAAGAACGATAGAGAATGCATTTACCTGCAAATTAAGATGCACTTTTCTCAAAATCTGACTCACTAAAATCCCCTCGCAGCACAAAATTCTGATAATACACGAGTGAGCTGAAGAAGGGCGTCTTGAGTTTAAGCGTGTTTTAAACTACTGCCAATAAAATTCTTGATACATTTTTGATAAAAGGTATGAAACACTTTTTCCATCACCACTGTTACCTTTGTCCCTCTAGGATTTACGGACCTTTTTAATACCTGTTTAGGCATATTTTCTTTAAAATCGAAGGTGCAAATTTACTAAAAATGAAACCATAGTGAATGGCAACTATTTCTTGTGAAGATGAAACGGCACTGTCTTCCGCAGCCATTTTACTTGGTAAAAGTATGACGCATGCATACAGTACGGTTCAGTTCAGAAGGACAAGACTTGCGTCCTGACGTCCAGGGGACCATTAACTGCAAAATACAATCAGTGTGCTTGTGTGTGCGGTAGAGTTTTTGGCAGAACCTCTGGCTGTTATTACTGTTGGAACTTGCAAGAGATGATTACTGGTCAAAAAACAGCAACCTCGCAAATGCCGGAGGGACAAATTAGAGCAAAATAATGAAGAAAGAAAAGAAAATACACATCTCATATAATGCTGCCGTTACTTTAATATTCCTTTTTATGCACCGCGCCGATTACACTTTTAATCTGCACTGAAAGGTCTGTCAGATGGTGCTTATGCAAAAAGGAGCAAAACATTTCTGCATCACAATAAACATTTTTTGTCATAACTGTGCAACCTTGTTGCAATATGAAGGTTAAACTCAATAATGCGGCGCACCGACACACACCGTTAGAAATCAATGGTGCAGCACAGCACAGCTGCCCGACTGAAGCGAGCTCAGAGTCAAAATATATTCACCCCCCTCCCGTCTCTGCCCCTGTGATTTGGATCTCTGTTGAGTCGAGGCTGCTCTTCCCTCCCCATCCCCACACCTCCCCGCCAGCCTATGTGCTCAGTGAAGCTGCAACATCCATCTGCCGCTGACAGCGCGTCAGGACTTCTGAAACCAGTCTTCTGCATTTCTAAACCCCTCTTTCAGTGGGAGAGAAATGTCACACCGAGGAGATGCAAGTGCTCCAGCACTGCGCCCAGACCATGAAAATGGCTGCTATCATAAGATCTACCTCGCTGATCAAATTACTACCCACTAATAGGAATTGCCTGTTAAAACATTCATTGCCCTGATGGATAACATTACATCCTAGACATCTAGGAGCACAAAAAAAAAAAAAAAAGATAAAATACCTTGGCAAATACGTCTCAACACCAACCCCCCCCCAACCTCAGACTGCACTGCACCAATCCTTCACACTCTCAACAAGGCCCCCCAGGAGACAGGGGAGGCGTTCACACACACACATATATATATATATTCCTTCTTCTTCAATTGGACCCCCTAACTCAGAGGCTCCAATTAGGCTGGAGCTGTGCAGTGGGGAGCAGCCGTGCGAGTGGGGGCCCGAGCAGACAGCGCGGCAGAGAGCCTCAGCACGCCTTCAGACAGCGCTCTCTCCCCCATCAGCTCCTCACGAGCACCTGATCAAAGACGCGCAGCGAGCCCCCTCTCCACATCTTACCAAGGCACACATTTGCTTTACGAGAGAGGAAGGAGGAAGTAGGAGAGAGAAGAGAAGGAAGACGAGGGAGACAAAGAGGAGAAAGGGTGGAAACGAGGGCGGGTGGTGGGGTGGGTAGCAGAGAAGGAAAGGAAAAGAAAGGCGATGCAGATGAAGGACTGCGTGAGTGAGAGGAAGAGAGCAGAGATGGGATGACAGGAGCAGGATCCCTGCTGTGTGCAGCAAAGCCCTGGTTGCCCTCGGTAACAAAACCGGGGCTGAGGTAAGGGTGAACTTACAGGAATATGAGGTAGTGGCACTCGCCCGTTTGCTTTGGCACTTTCGTGCATCTCCCGGCGATGCTGCTTGCGGTATCTGTAGGGTGGGACCCCATCTCTGCATGAAGGGGAAAACAAAATTCACAACTTTACACAATAGAATATTCACAAATAAATTTTTACACTATGCAATTCATGTAAAACCCATATCAGTCAGTTCACTAAAACAGTTTTAACATTTATACATAACATATACATTATACATAACATTATACACAACAAAGACAACTGTATATGAGCGTACAAGTCACGCAGACCGTATGTATGATGAATTACATTTTAATATTAATGACGGTGGTGGCAGCAGGTAGACCGAATTTGCGGTAATGACGTACTCAATACAGACAATACCCAAGTGGATTATGTTCACTGCGATAAATTATTATTATTGTGATATGTAGCTTGGCCCTAAACCAAACTAGAATGTGCTGCTGAGGTTAGAGTCAGTCATCCGTCCTTTATGTTTTATTAATACGAGATTTGCTTGCGGAAATGGGAACGGAAGAAATGGGTAAAATCATGTATTATGGATTTCCTGCAAAGAAGGTGCCACGGACCCCTGCAAAATCTATGCATTATACAGGAATATATGTATGTGACGCACCTGGTAGCATGACAAGGTAATACACTACAATGGCTGTGCTCTATATCAGCACTGAAAAACATCTGCATAATTTCAAACCTTGACCTCTGTGACGTGATGTCGATGCCCGTTCTGTAAAACCACTAATGCTCCACTGATCTGCAACCACTTAATGAGGAGAAATGTAAAGAATCTACTCATGGTACATAATGTACTGTGACTTCTCTCTGGTGGTGTGCATTATACGATCCAAATGCCAATATCCATAACTACATTATATCATTCCATTATTTTTTTTATTACTTATTCATTGGTGCTTCCATAGATATATTTGAAGAATAAATAATGCACGATACTACATTCAAGAAAATTACCCAGCACATTCACAAACACGTCCACTACAATTTAGGTTTTGGTGACCTGTGGTGTCATGTTTGTAGGTTTGCAGCACAAACTGGCAATACAGGGTTCCACCCAACAAGACCTGAGTCAGGACGAACAATGAATTGCGAAAAAGAATCCAGTTAGCTGTGACATGTTATATCTGGGTGAAGTATTAATGCAGAAAAAAACAGAAATGCTTTTTATCTTTTCATTATGCTGAAATTAATTTTTATTTCTGGTTAGGTGGGTTCTTATGTTTGGGCATACAGAGGATAGTTTTTCAGTACGTCCCCCAATTGTCAAAAAAGTAATTATAGATGTTGTTTGCATTTTTGAAGACTCCCTGGTCACGACATTACATTTTACTTGCAAACCAAAGTTCAACTGCTATAAACATTTCCCAAAACATACTTCAGTGCTCCAAAGCACAAGCTTGAGTCATAATAATAATGCAGCGCTTTTGATGAAAAGCCAAAGAAAAATAAGTCAGAAAGAGCTGTCAGAACACAGAAAATTAGGAAGACAAAACTCTATCCTACAATTTGTATAATTCATATATGACAAATAGCCTGTAGCATTTTTGGATCGAACTTATCCATTTAAATAACTCTTCTATGTTTTCATTTACCATGAAATTAGGTGTGTAAAGTACATTATTCAACTGTACATGAACTGTACACTTTCTTTTACATAAACTGAGAGTGAGCATGTAGCCCTGAACCCCAAAGAGGGTCCCAAACCAATGGGGCACCACTGTGTCTGTGAATCCACCCTGTAGTGGTTCTGCTGGGTGCCGCGCCACCCCGCTCTGCCAGGGGCCATGGCGCAAACAGCCGATAATGGCCTCTAATCTATTCCGCTTCAGACACATTTCTGTCCTGCTGCGCCGCCTTTGATGTTTCCTTAACATGATTCCCCAGTGACATCTCTGAACTTACAGCGCTCCCTCCTCCTCCTCTCCTCCCCTCCCCTCTCTCTCTCTCTCTCTCTCTCTCTCTCTCTTCCGCCAGCACATCCTCGCTTGGCTCAAAGGAAACACATTTCCTGCTACGGCGGAAGAGGAATAAAAAAAATTTTTTTTTAAATAAATAAAAAATTGATGTGCAGGAGCACGTGTTCAACGTGCACCATAAAACAGGGATTTGGGACAAATGCCCAGACCCGTTCTCCATGTGTGATTCAGCTCACTTGTTTAAAACATGTTCAATATAACCACGAGCTCTGTTTTCTTTCCCAGGCATGAAGTAAAAATGTGTTGTACTTCTGACCATCAGGCTACGAGCGAATTTCCGCAGCTAATTTTGCATTTTTCATTTCCTATGATGTGCCTCCCTCTAACTGCAACACGGAACCTGTCCTCTTTGAGTTCAGGAGAAACCTAATTTAAAGGCAAACAAGTCAATGCCTTCAAATTACACGCCACAGACCCTCGTACCTCCCATTTATTTGAAAGTCTATAATTAGCATAAGTAATGACATTTAGGAGCTTTCGTTGGTGCGGGTAATGAGCAGATGGCGGCCCTCGGAGGACAGGAGCTTTGCTCCTTTAGCTGGAGCAGCGTGGAGGAGAAGACGTGCCTCTAATCAGCATGCAGGAGAGCTGGCGCTTGGAGCAGGTATTCCACGTCACCTCTGCTCCCTACTTAAATTGCTCTGACAGGAAGTAGCGCGGAACGTTCTCCACCCACTCTCCACCTTGCTCAAACTGCAGGAGTGGCGGTAAATCCTGTTTAAAACAGGAAAGCGCCTTGTGCAGATGAGCCTGGCAGACAGATGACTTACTGAGGCTGCATCAGGTACCAAACGGGCAGTGGTTGGCCTAGTGGGTAAGGAAGCGGACTCGTAATTGGAAGGTTCGAATACCAAGCCGCCAAGGTGCCACTGAGCAAAATACCGTCCCCCACACACTGCTCCCCGGGCACCTTTCATGGCTGCCCACTGCTCACCAAGGGCGGTGGTTAAAAGCAGAGGACACATTTCGTTGTGTACACCATGTGCTGTGCTTGCTGTGTATCACAATGAAAAATGGCCGGGCAAAGAAATTTGCGTGTGTGTGTGTGTTTTTGTGTAGGCAAACTCACACACTGCTGTCGGTGAGGGAGAGTGTGTCTGCATCGCTGGACATGCTCTGCTGTTCACTGTCATTGGCGCTGGTGGCTGGAGCCAGGGCGTAACCTGTGTTGACGTAGTAGGGATTGATGGGTTCCCTCCACGTACCATGTCTGCAAGCAAAAAACAAGAGTGTGTTTAGCATGAAAACTCTCACAAAAGACAAACCAACAGGAATTTGGCATGATTTAACTGTGCAACAAACAAAAATGAGATAACGTAACAATGACGTAAAACTGAATGTAAATGCAGATCGCCCAACTTTAATTTTAGTACAAATATAATTAAACAAATGTCTTACAATGTGCAAAATTTGTATAAAGTACGGGTAGGGTTTATCTTGATTTCAAAAGTATTAACATATGTAAAACAAACAATTGTATAAATGTTTTGAACTTGAGAAGCTGTCTATAGCAGCTTTTCAGACAGTTAGTAAAATAAAATGTGTAAATAAATAGGTAGACACAGCTATTTGTTGCAGCCGAAATGCAGTGACAACAAGAAAACAATGTTAAAACTGTCTAGCTTCAACAGCTCATAAATCAGTTCAAGTTGAAGAGCAAAGAGGTGAGCATGTTCACGTAGCGATCCACAGAGGCTACAAAAATTACACTCGCGTGCGCGCCTGGGATGCTATATGTTGTGAACTATGGGAGTTACCGTTTTAGGGCCTATGCAAACAGGCTAAATTCCATTTAATGAGACAGCCAGAGACGTAAACATACCGCTTCTTTCTAGACAAATAGGGAGTTCAAATCAGTAGCCTAGAACACTACCCGGCTAAATGGAGCTTTTTAGCAGATTGCGTTAGTGTTTTTTTCCCTGGCAGCTTGAACGGCGCCTTTCGTGACATTTTATTGTATAAATACGTGTTTTAGAAAACGCGCCTGTAACAGAGCTATGGTCTGTTAATGGTACTAAACACTCCAAGCATCCTTATGATGGTAATTATTTTGCTGATGGTATAGCTTATTCAAAAAGTATTTCAGACTAATCTAACACTTACACACACATGCACACACAGTGCACAATATTTAAAAAAAAAAATTAATTTCTTCGTCTAGCACTTAAGGATTTCCCAGCATGTTCTTTTTTCTGACAAGTTAGGCATTATCAGGGCTCTTAGTTTGTAAACTCAATATTCTATAGAAATCGAACGAGAATTACTGATGTCTTCCTCTTGTAAGTCACTTTGGATAAAAGCGTCTGCTAAGTAAAGTAAAGTAAAGTAAAGTATAGCTCTTGCTAAAGTCCAGCAGCAAAAAGACATGGGTGGTTTTCACGAGTTTTGGGGTAGGGCCAGAGCTAGGAGCTTACCATGGCATTGAGTAAGAGAGGGGAACTGTTAAATAATTTATTAAATCGAGTGAAATGTTGTATTTTAAGTATTTTTATAGTGTAAATGAAATGTTTTAATTATGAAAGTATTGTGTGAATGTTATGAACTGTTTCAATGGTTTAGCCTCTATACCAGCCACCCACTGTCGCCCACGTAGAATTTGGAACAACCCTTTGGCTGCAACTCGGCAAATGGGTGACCTGTGGTCACGGATTTCTCCTTTAGCATCTTTTGGGCATCCAAAGTGTTTACACACACTTCAAGCGCTTCAGCGGGAATTGTCCCGTTGTTGGTTGTCTCTTGTTGTCCTTCTTCCATGATCCATTTGGGGTGTTTTGTGCATGTTTCACTTGGTCCCTGCGATGTTTATTAACATCGATGGTAGATTAACTGCAATGTTTCACACCGCGGTCAATTGTCAAACCGGTTAATCGCTGCAACCCTAAGCACAGGCAGGGGGACATGCAAACGTAAAAAGTGGATGTGACATGCAAAACTCACAGCGTGACAGCTTTCTAAACTTCTAACAAATATACCCTCAATACTAATATATTTATATTATTTATATAAATAAACAGCAAAATACACCCATCCAGCAGGGGGTGCCTGTACACTCCAGGACATCTTGAACTCAGCTGGCAGGACATGCGTTAGACATCAGAGACTTCAGCTTAACATGGCACACTGATATAAACCATTTCCGATTTCTGTCTTTCAAATAAACTTTAAGCCGTTTGTGTGTGCATCTTATATTATATTATATTTAAGTTTTTCTAATATTACATTTTCCAGTATCCAAAAGGAAAGGTGAACTTGATTCATTTTCAGTTCGGCTCAATCCTCGAGGTGGCAACTGCTAAATATCCTGGGAAACTAATCGCAAATACTGATCTGACAATGACGATAAGGGAATACTGTAGTTTCAGTGACACTTGGGACACAGCAGGACAGGTTTAAAGAGATCTATTCCATCGATACTGGACCCAAGTGTATCAATAATGCATCAACAAACGATTAATCGCAATATATAGTAGCACTGATTTTTTTGATCCGATTGCCATTTATCAGTATGCTGCGCAGGCCTGCTGCCGGCGGTGTTAGCGCCTGTATATGCCATTCCCTTTGAAGGTGCGCACCATTGGAATGGAATGTTTAAAGTGTAATGAATTCCTGCTCATTTAGTCCACCAGGGTTTGCTCAAACTTTTCACCTGACCATTGCAAACGCCACGTGAAAGCGCCGCTTCTTAAATAATGCACCTTGGAGGGAACAAGAAGGTTCTCATGATCTTAAAACAAACCCTCCCCAGCAGGGGAGTTCACATATGCAACATTTGTACAAAATCACCCTCGACCAAATACTGAAAAATTTAATCGGAGGAAAAGGTGCGATCCTACATAAGCAAATGAGGTGGGCGAAACATTTATGTTTATATATATATATATATATATATATATATATATATATATATATATATATATATATATATATATATATATATATATATATTATTTTCTACCCAGACAAACAACCAAAAATGTCACAGAAATGGCAGCTAATCAGCCCAAATGTCAATGAAGGGCCCTTCTTTCTTATTACTTTATTAATAAGACTACAGAAAACAACCCTCCACAGGTGCTGCACCACCAGCAAGGACATCAAAAAGAAAGAGCGCCAAAGAGATACGATCTGTGACCACCACATCCTCCGGGTGACTTTTCAGCAGAGACCCTCTCGTCCCCGTGCAAATAGAACCACTACTTTACTTTTGTTAAGCAAACGCACTTATTGCTTTAAAAGGGGGAGAATGGAGTGGAGTGCATTAATTTAAGGAGAGCGGGGGAACAGGAAACGTCAGTCAAGTGGGAGAACGCGCTTTGCCGTGTTCCAGGTGCACGGCGGCAGCCGATAACTCGGAGCCCAGGGACTTCATTGATGTGGGAGCATTACAGAGGAAATGCAAATGAAAGCGGCAGCTGCGGGAGGCCGCCGTCTCGGGCGCCTTTAAAAAGGAGTCGGCGCAGCACGGGGCGCGGCACAGCTCGGCAGCAGCCTACAACTGCGAGACCTGCTGCTGCCGTACAAGCTTTCCAGAAGCCCTCCTCCACTCCGCCGACGCCCTTCATAAACGAGTCCAAACGTCTGTCTCTGGGGTCCTACCTGGACCTTCAACATTTCCCAGACAGCCGAGCGTCTGTTCATGAGCAGAGGGTCCGAGCTGACGGGGATCGGGGGGTGTGGGCAGGGGCGGAGGAGAAGGATCGCCAAAGCCTCAGGTGATTATTCCCGGCTTTCAACTGTTCCAAAAAGCTTCTAATGATTTAAGCAGCAGGCATGTCAATACTCACAGCATCACAGGCCGAGCCAGGGGGGGAAGGGGTCTTTCAAACATTCACCGCTACCCTGGCACTTCCACACACATCTTTTCCCATTTATCTCACAAGCAAGTCTTCCCCGGGCCACATGGGGCTTACGGGACTGGATCCACAGTTCCACAGCGAAGGCAGCACATCTAATAAGACCAAAAACAGCCTCTTCAACGCCAGTCACTTATATGTTGAGTTGAGGAAAGAGGAAAAAGCACAAAAAATAGCCGATGCCACCCAAAAGCCCGATGCACATCTGCTCGTAGCGGCGATCTGTGCGCTTCTCTGCACCCGGGGAGTAATTACCGGCTCTTTGTCACCCGCTTTTACATCTGACCGACCGGAGCCGCCTCTGGATCACCACTAGTTGATTTATCAAAGCCGAGCAAGGAAGGCGTTCATGCTTTCAGGCTGATCACCAGCCAATCAATTGGACGTCTGGACGCACTGCTGGATGAAGGAATGTTTGACTGCCTCGTTTCTAGAGCTCGGAAGAACCCAATACATTTTTGATATGTTGGCCACGAAAACCATAGTTCCACAAAACTACAGACTCCATAATACTTGTAAACTCTGTACAATATATGTATAACATAAAAAAAAATACAATTTCAATTTATGATAATCATAAAACATAATAATATGAATCCACTGTATAAATTATTTTTCTGCATGGTGGAAACTACGGCATGGCGGTAGGAGTCTAGCTGGCAGCACATTCACCTATGAGCTGCTGTCTACTAAATGTCATAAATGCAAACTTTCTTCAGAACCTCCATTTGCTTTTTCTACACAGAGGTTTAAGTGTAGAGCTGAAACTTCCAACATATCGATACTGGATATCGGTGTATTGATTACGTTTCACCAGTGCAAGTATCATATCTCGGCATATCAATTTTTTTTGTGCCACCCCTATTTGCAACATTTATAAAATATTGCAAAACATTAAAATACTATAAGACCTAATATGAAAGCTTTTGCATTTTGAGTTATGTTTTGAACATATGATGGTTATGATGAACTGCACCAGCAACAGACTATAATCTATAAAGTTCTATCACCCAGTTCTCTATGGGGAAGAAAAAAATTGCTTTAAATCTGGAAGAAAATGCCACTTCCACTTTGACGCCCCTTCCCTTTACACTTTCATAAAGCATGTCTTAAAAGTTCCCTATAACTAAAAGTGCACTTTCTGAACTTTTTTTTCTTTCTTTGCGAATTACTAGCTCCCCTAGCCTGTCTATGGTCCTGCAGTGGCTAGAAATGGCAACGTGTATAAAGAGCGCTTTGGTCGTTCTGCTTTGCAGTGGCAATTCAGACGTTCGGATCTGGAATTTGTTCCCTTATGTCGTCAAAAGGTTACCTCCCTTTTCTCATGTTTTGTCCGCCCAGAAAATCCCCTCCCGTAAACATTAGCTCCACCAACAGCCATGGCTTGAAAACGTGTGAAAACTGAGCAGTTGCTCAGTGATTGGACATAAAAATGAGCACAAATGTATTTTTTTTATTTCAGTCACGCGAGACTCTGAAGAACCAGTGGGTTCATTTCATTTTTTCTGGAAAAACGCAGACACGTGAGAATGGGGTTGATGACATCATTTGCGTGAATGCCCACTCACTTCTATAGGCCGCTCTCCTCCTCATTAGCATTTAAAGCTACAGACACTGAAACGGCGCGTCCTAGGGAAATCTCATTGTGGGACTGGCTAAAAGTGCCTGTAATTGTGCACCACGGCTGAATTTCAGAAATAGACCTCAGTTACCGTATTAGGGGACCAATAATAAAAAAAATAATAATCGTAGCAGGGGAACTTTAATTAGTCCTTAAAAGGCAGATGCGACACGTGGTCTAATGATTGATTACCTAAGGGTATAGTCGAAGTGCACATTCAATTTACAGTTCCGCATGAATTACAGGCCAACACTGTCATTTCCGAACCAAGAACTACAGACATATGACTAATGCAAAATTTAGCTGCACAGGACGGGAAAAAAAAAACCCAGAGGGATGTTCCTAAAAGCATATTTAAAAATGAACGGCATCTTTTTGTAATTCCAGCCAAATATTTCACCTAATGAAATAATCATTTGAAAATAACTTCAAAAATACTTTGCCCCTGCCTAATTAAAATCCCATCATGTCCAGAGGCCATAGAATACACAATCAGAGAAGGGGGGAAGAGCAGAAACCGGGAATGGTTATTGCAGAACATCAAAATAGTCCAATTTTGTCTGCCAGTTAGCGGACATCTCCCCCCCCCATTTCCGGCATGGCTGTTAAAACTCAGGTTCAATCGAACAAAAAAGATCCGCCTTTAAGTCTTTAAAAGAGTGCAGATCTCGGACTTTAAGAGGCTCAGAGAGAATACGGCAGATTGAGTCTACATTCTCGAAATGTTCTGCAAGGTCACATCTATTAAACGAACCAGGAAGAACGACTGGAAGAGAGAAGCTGGCCACAGTGATTGGTTTTCAGTTGGTGAAACTACAAAGGTTAATAATCCAAACCTTGTTGGCATCTTCATAGCGAACACCAATTTTTTCTCTACTGCGTGGTGTAATATTCATCCAAAACTTCATCAAAATATCTCGCGCACCAGAAACTTTTGGAAAAACTTCGACTTTGTCTGAAAGCAAGTCATGCAAGAATAAATCTGCCAATCTATGCGGATAAAGGCGGTTCTAAATAAGGAATGTATAAAGACATTTTTTCCCCCCTAAGTGTGCTCTGGGTGTTCGTTTGCGGTCTATAAATCACTGCCGCGCTTCAGAGGCGTTTTGGAAAGTGTTTCTGAATTTTCAACAGATGTCAAGGATTGTCTTAAGTCAGTTGAGAGGAACTGGGTCAACTTCTAGGCACAGAATTCCGCAATCTTCAATCTATGCAGGAGACTCCTAACAGCGAACAGTGCTGTTCAAGCACATCGGAGGGAGCATAAATGTGTTCCTGAGCGTTTTACAGCGGCTAAATCTGGCTGTGGAAGTGCCTCCTCCAACTCACCATGACTGCCATCCTTTTCCAATTTTCTTTGCTTAAAACGCTCAAAAAAAAAAAAAAGCCTGTTGATATTTGCTTTTTCTCCCCCATCGTAGCTTTGTAATCCTCCACAGACCAGATTCAGAGGGCCAGATGCACAGCTTTCAATTCCATCAGGGAACGTGGATTATGGTCTTAAGTAATCATAACCACAAATCCCATTACGCGCATTGAAGAACTCTGATGTAGTGCTGATTTTTGCAGGACAGCTAGTCTCGTGTTTACATACGCAATATAACAGGAGGGCGAGGGTGATTAAAAAGACAAATTTTAGCCACCATGATGATGGTGGACATCTAGAACATACACCATTGGAGGTGAAAGCTCGTGTTCGAGCCCACACCCGTTGCCTTTTATCACAGCAGACTGATTCACTGCTTCCTTTCTGGAAAAATTTTTAGAACTTGTGACCAAATGATCCCGGCACCTGGCCGTCTTGTTCACTACAGACTATTAATATTTAGACGCTTCTCTTGTTGTGAGGCATTTAATGTCATTTAGAAAAGGCAGTGGCTTCTTGTTTAATGGCAGGCCAAACATCGTTTAGGGTATGTTAAAATTAGCCCAAAACCAAAGAGCAGGTTAAACTAGACTCATTAGTCTAGTCCCATTCGTGTACTTCTAGAACAAAGCGGCTAAACCTGATGAATCGCAGACGTCTCAAGAGACGTCATGTCACAAATAATCACCTCCGAGGCAAACTTTTCTTTGCTAGTTTCTGTGAAGAAAGTGTACATTAACAAAAAATTTAGTAATATAAACTGAATTATATGAAAAGTACATTATTTAATATACATGTATAGTATTACTATCCTTTTTATTTCTGCCATGATTTACAAGCTTACAATCGACAGTGAAATAACTGGACAAGGACTATTTGTTTCCCCACATCTTGACGTGACTGTAAAAACAGTTTTTGTCTTTGAGAAGGACACCAAGCTCTCGCCAGAAAACTGTCCCCGCCACTGACCCAGATGCTGCCACACTTCCACATCGGTAACAGGTGCAGAGGTTTGTGTCTAACAGTAAACGTGGGACATTTTTAGCGTTTCCCGGCGCTGACTCAAACCTCTTTGCTTCCCTTCAGGCACCTTTACACAAGGGAGTGGTGAAACCGAACACCCGCACCCGCCCGGGGGCTTACCTGTACTCCCGAGAGTCCTGGAATCTCTTGCTGTTGGCCATGCGTTGAGGAGCCGTCTCCAGAAGAAGCTTTTGGGTCAGCCGGCTGCTGGGGGTCGGGTCGCTCTCCGGCGGCTCCTCGGGCTCCTGGTCGCACCGCCACTCTTCGTCCTCATTCAGAGTTGGCAGATACCCCGGCAGGACCTTACCGTTGCCCGACATTGAGCTCTGGTCGCTGTACAGCTTGGGGCTTTCCCCACCCGTTCTCGTGTACTCCAAATAAATGTCGGACTTAAGAAACAAGGGGTAGGTGTTCTCCTCCATCATAGTCTGAATTTCAGTTTGGGCCTGGTCAAACATGGCAGGGTCAATGTGGAGCTTCATCACGCAGTCCTTGATGAAGCTCTTTGTGGCCGCTTTTATCTGCCTGGACACAATTCCATTGTTGTCCAGGATGTACTTCCGGTAAATGGCTTTCGCCAGTTTGATCTTTTTCTCCTCGTTGCCATCGCTGGCCTCCAGTTTCCTGAAGCCACTGCAGGCAAACCAGAAGTCCAGCATGTCCGCACAGTCCTCCTGCTTGAGGAAAGTCCTGAACAAGTGGATCCCATCCTGGTCATCCAGCAGAGAGTGCAAGGACTCGGCCCACTTCAGGTATGGCGGCGTGGGAGAGGCGCTGCCCTCCGGCTCATAGCCCAGATCCAAGTCAGGCCTTCTGGGCGTGGCCGTGGAAGCCTCGCTCTTGAGGCTCTCGCTCTTGGAGGAGTAGAAGCCATGGCAGTACTGCCTGCCATCGCTGGACACCAGGTCGCCCTCCTCCCCTGGCACCGGCGGCCGGGGGGCATCCTCAGTGAAGCTGCCCCCCAGGTCCACCAGGTAGACCCCCTTCTCGTTCGCAGCCATGCCCACAGCGGCCATGCGCGCCGTCCCTGTACAGTCCAAACGTCAGAACAAAACGATCCAGGCTTCTGCTTATGACACGGCGAAAGAATTCCTCCTGTAACACGAAACATGGGGGAATAGGATTACACGGAAAGACAAAACACTCGCAAAAGCACCGCCAATTTCATTATCCTCACAGATACTAATGATCATTCATCGCACAGATCCTTCACATATCCTGAATTACCGAGCAAACTAGTGCCACATCTGCCATTTAACATTATCCAGTTGGCTCTAGCAATCTAAACAGTACTAAACTGAGTCAAAACCTTCAATTATTTCAGAGAGAGAGAGAGAGAGAGAGAGGAGTAATAGGCAATTTTAGCAGGAATTAATAATCACATTACTTATGGAAAACCTCAATATTTTTCCTTCTGTGCAGAAGCAGCCATTACTGCTAAATCACAGTAAATCCAGCAAAAATATTTTTCACCAATGAGGTTTTCTATTATCATACTTTGTATAATTAGGTGCCTTATGGGGAAAATGTGCCTAATATAAAGCAAATGTTTGAAAGAATCAAAGCCTTTTTACGGCCCGGCTCAAGATGTGCACACATTTTATTTTTTTCTCTTCTGCGTGCCGCCCGAATCCCAAAGCCGAGCCGTGCTGCAGACGCCAACAGTTCGCAGATGTAGCCTCGCAAGGACAGATCATTTTCAAGGTTAAAAGAGAAACTGTGGGGTGCAGCGCGAGCACAATCTGCCACGGCTGTAATCACTGCTACTGTGGTGTAGCCCTGTTTGATCATATCAGAGGCTGACCTTGGGTACAATATTTCACTGGGATCAAAGGGACCGGGCACGGGCATGCAAAAAAATTAAAATTAAAATGCCACACAGAGGACCGTAACTAGAACAAATCCCTTTATAAAACAGCCAAATAAACTAAACAAAGTTAAATAAATACTATACGACTAGTTAGTGAGCACTGTTATTACTGCTGCTATTGTCCCTGTGTTGAGAGAAACTGACTCAGCTATAAACCAGTGAAGGACAAACTAACATATTTATATATAAAAAAAAATGTACACAGGGCGTAAAAAAGGAAATAAATAGAATAATGCAGCCATCACAACAGCCTGATCACCGGCCGCGATACCAACCCGAGCAGGATGAGCGGGCAGCAGCCCCCACGCCGGGGAACTCGCGGGGCGACACTTCCACGCATCGCCGTCAGTCCTGCGCCGTGCGCGGCTGAAGGAGCCCCGGGGTTAAACTTCCACAGCAGCAGCAGCAGCCATTTGCGTGTCCACTAGCACGAAAGAAGCGGCGCGCCGCGACCCGCGTGTTTCTCGCCGCGCGTACGTGGGAAGAACCGAAACATATATAAATATATAAATATATATATATATATGTGTGTGTATATATAATACACGTATTCACTTCCACTCGCGTCGGAGCGGAACACGGTCCCGGTCGGGCAACTTCCCGCGGCGGAGCGTGGAAAACTTTGAGGCGCCGCGTCGGCTAGCCGTTAAGCTAACATGCTAACGCGAAGCCTGTTTGATCTCCTCAGGGCGAGAAACACGCCGCGCTGCTCACAAGAACCGGCGGCTCAACGCGAAAGGGCGACGCGCGTTCATTTGATTCCCTCCGGCGCTGTTTTATAAAAAGAATGTAAAAAAAAAAAAATAATAATAATAAAATAAAACAGAACCGGAGGTGGGTGTGGGAGAGAGCGCTGCAGTTTTTACTTCGCGTCCTCCGACAGCGCTGCAGCACCCCCTTCACTCCCCTCCCGGCCGCTTTGAAGTGAGCCCCACATTCATTGCATTCATGTCTTGGCCTCTGAGTCTCAGCAGCGCGGCAGCAGCGGCGGCGGCGGCGGCGGATGGGGGAGGGGAAAGTGGAAACAAACTCCGCGCACACACGCCAGGCCCCGCCGCGGCCGCGGCGACTACCGCAACTTTGCAACAACAACCAAAAAAAAAAATAAAATAATAATAAAAAGCTAAAAAAAACGAATGAAACAAATAGGATTTCGCGCCGACCGGGATCGCGCAGATGGCCACCGAAAGTCCGCCGAACGGCGCTGCCTCGCTCCGGTTCCGAGGAGGAGGAGGAGGAGGAAGAAGGGGGGCTCGCACGCGGATTCACGGGGAGGAAGAAGAAGAAGAAGAAGAGAGAGGAAGAAACTCGACCTCGAATCCGATCCAAACACGGCACGGTTTCATCTCCCCGTCCACCGCGATCCCGGAGCCCGACCCCAAGGAGCGGGGGTGGCGGCCCGTACTTTACCTGCGGAAGCCCGCTTCCCGTCTCGGAACGCATCGGGGACGCCGGCGCACGCAGCGCGGTGCGGGTCGTGGCATCGATGCGAGCCGCGGGAGTTTAAAAATAACAAAGAACACAGTCCGTCCTCCACCTCTCCATGGCTGTCTCACACTCCTGACTGGGAGTGAGTGTGTGGTGTGTGTTTGTGTGTGTGTGTGTGTGTGTGTGCGTGTGGAACAAGAGATGTGCAGCGCCGCGCGCGTTCAGAAAACACACTACCGCCTGGAGAAGGGGGGGAATGGGAGCACATGAGGGGAAACCTGGATCGGGCGCAGTGCATTCCTTAAAAATCGCCACAATGGAAAATGATTCGTGTGCATGTGTTTATATCCCCGGAAATGCTGTTTTTTCTCTCTCAGATCTCTTCTGAATGGACGATCCGCCTCAGCGCGCATGTGGAGAGCATTGTATCACCATTCTATACCCCCCCCCCCCACACACACACACACCCCAAAAAAAAGGATCGTTTACGCATGCAGCTCGTTTAATCCCCGTGCCGTGCCCCCGCATGGTAAATCAAGTGACAAGCATCTGACACTGTCGTTCGACTAAACGTGCATTGTGCGTTCGTGATTGCCGATAACCCTGCAACAGGGCGCCATTGTGCGCAACAAAACCGCCTGTATGTATCTGACAGTCTCCGCCGAGCTGGCAGGCAGGGTGGGAGTGGGTGAGAAGACCCGCACCCACCGGCCAGCAACGGGACCTGAAGTCCAGTTCGCACCCTTGAAATATCAGATTTTTTTTTTTTATGTAAAAAGCCTATTATTTCACAAGGTCTCAGTTGAGAAGTAAATGTTTGACCCTGTCAAACTGAAATGGCGAAGAAAAAAAACTATACGAAAGGCCAAAAAACATGTAACTACATTTATTAAATTTACAATGGTGTCAGATAAGCTTCTGGCTACCATGGCCCGCCGCTAACCTTATCCACTTTCAAGATACCCATGAAGCCATAATATCGACGCACAAGGAAATCGAAGGCCGGGCAGTCCCTGCTTATCTCGTTTCATGAAATTCTATTCAAAGCAGCCCCAGTCCGCTATCATCAAACGAGCACACATTACTCATAACTGCACAGGAATGCTTTTTTTTACATTTTTTTATTTATTTTGGTAATACTATCAAGTAATTCCATCGGTGCGAGCTAAAGCTTAGCACCGCAACAAGCATGGGGGCACTTTGGCTCTCAAGCCTCACCTCACCCTGCCTTGGGGGTGATAAGAATCAAGGCATTTGGCGGATTGTATCCAACTGCCTTAACAAGGATGAAAACATCCAGAAAAATTCATTTGGATGCTCCATGCCTCCCTTGCCCACATTTTAAGAAAGAGCTATGCTTAATTGAATTTTTTTTTTACGTTATATTGGTTATAATTCGGCCTGCTACGTAAACCAGTAATCCGTTTAAACATGGCTCCCCATCACATCACATATGGTAAAGTTTGCCGAAGAACCAGATCCCCACCTGAAAACAGTGTTTTAAAATCAGAGCACTTTGTAGAAAGTCCAAAGGCATCAGTACTGCCTGGGAAGCATATCTGTGCTTGATGATTTCATTAGATTACATTCATCAAAAAAATGAAAGCGCATTTTATGTCTCACGGTGATTCAAGTCTGCAACAGTTAATTCAGCCGTGAGAGAGGTGTTTTCATGGTGTTTCCAAAAATCCTTTTGCCCAGTTTCATGAAGAAATACATAGTGGAAAATTGCAAACGCACAAACATATGCTACATAAGTTCATCCATGGGGACATTTCCTTTTTTGTTTTTTTTTTCAGAAGAAGGAGAAGAAACTCACATATTTAACTACAGTTCCTTGGGTGTTGCAGACAAAAAAAGAGCAGCAATTACTGAAAGTCTCTGTAGGCACTTAATGGCTGACTAAATTACTGCAAATATGTGTGAAGAAGGTGACTTGGACACAAAAGACACACGCAGCTCTGCTTTTTCTTAAAGACGTCTGGAAAAAAAACTACATACAAAAGCTATTACAACATAATGACACAGGTCACAGTCGTTCCCTAAGGACATTCTTGAACCATGAAGTTCAAAGCAGCTACTTACGGGATCAAAGGCGCAACTTCCCCCAGACATTTCACAGCGAAACTAAGGCAAATAGTTAGGCTTCCTCAGGGTCAAATCTGGTGATTGAATCTGAAACCACCAGTGATAGTTAATTTTCACAAATGGTGTTCCTGGTTGGCTAGAAGATCATCTTAGAGGAAGGGGGGCGGGGGGGTATGAGGAAGGGAAGCTAGAAGAGTCATTGTTTACAGTAAATCTGCGCCTTTACAGTGATAATTCTAAAGCAAACTCGACCGATCCCATTTATCGCAAATTCCTATATGAGGCTGGAGGAAATGTTTTCACAGTGGAACCACAGAAATCAATTCGGCTTTGTCCCATAACATAGTGGTCTATGTTATATCTGCTCTATATATTTTAATAATGATAATAACATAACATATGTAACATATTACATATGTTGTGTTTGAATTAACATATTATAACATTTATTTTAATAGATTTTTTAAATTCCATTATTCAATGAAATGCATGTGGTTGGTGCATTTTGATGCATCTAGGCCTATTTACAGTGATGGTATTTTTATTTATATTTGGTGTATTTGGCCTTTTCTGCACACCTTCAGACTTTTAAGTTTTTTTTTTATTTACATGCCGCTTTTTATTTATGTGCTCAGCTTGCCGTAAAAGTCTATATCCCGACCCCTACAGATAGCAGGAATCGTCGTAGCGATGGCGAGTTTACACAAACTATCTCTTCCCACCCAAGAAAGCAGCCAATCACATTCGAGGAGGCGCCCTGCCAGAGATGTCTAAGTGAAGCACAGCTGGATGTGATCCCAGTTGTATTAGAAAGGGCTGCAGCAGTGTGGGCTGCTTAACTGCCTGTGCTATCAGGGGCTCACTCACAAACAAAGTCATTAACCAGAATCACGTCTTACTTTTGTGCAGAACAGTTTGTTTGAGTTATTTTTAAAATATCTTATTTACTCTGTGTTACTGAGACTGGGCCGCTGTTCATGTCCCTTGGGCCTTGTGGTTGCAGGTATGGACCCTGGATACATGGATCCATGCCATTGATTAAGTGCATGTTACAAAGATAAAGAGCATCATTGGTGCACAACATCAAGAATCTAGGTGTTAACATGTCAATACACTCAGCAACAATGCTGGTTTGAAGCAACGTGTGCACACATTTACATGCATATGCATCACCAAAGGACCATGCTTCTTTGACTCTGAGAAGTGTGTTTTGAGTGTCCCCAAAGCCAATTCTAATCATTATATATTAATAAAAAAACGGGCACACAAAAGTTATTTTGATAGAATACCATTATATTGTCCAATATAATGACACCAAACTGTTCAAAACTCCAGTCCAGACATTGTTTATGTTATACATGACTGTGGTAGCTGGAAATTTCTGTTAATGAATTGGAATATTTGCATAAATGTAGAAAGGCCCATAATCAGCAACATTATTCTTATATTCCAATGGAATGCTTTACTCAATAATGCAGATCTGTCACGTTAAAAGCATTATTGATTATTAGAGACATCTTTTGACTTGATCTTACTACAGCTGAAAATAGCAGCATTGATTAAAGAAGCAATTCACAAAAGTTGATTATCTGGTACATCAGCAACTGTTGGAAAGCTTGAAAGACCTCAATATTGCATTTATGTTCCTGATGGTCACATTAGATTCAACAAATGTGAAATAATCAAAGCACGCCCGACGCTGACCTTTAAAGAGTTTACGCTTTGCCATGGGCACACCATAGTTAAAAAAGACCACACCTGTTTCTGTGTCTTTGACTCTCAAACCAGTGTGCTTTGGCTGTGCCTGGTGCCTTTTTATGATTCCTAGCCTCTAATTACTTCATTCCGAATTGATACTGACTTCATACATCATGCTTCGCTCCCAAGAAAATCACCTACAAAATGCACACTGGTTGATTCAAACTCAACGGCCTCTCTCCTCAAAACTGAGTGATTGAATAAATAAAGTGTATTACCTTAAAAATTCTCTCTCTTCTTAGTTGCATAGACGGCCCTTGTCTAAGTGCTTCTCCATTTGAATGGGATTCCATCGCCAGTCCACAGAAATCAGGTGCCAGTAAAGACATCTTCCTTGTTGTTAATGTAGAGTCGCTGATTGCCAAAAATGAATCTTGCCATGCCAAGTTTTTCTTTCCATCCATTCGGATCTGAAAAAGATATAACATTATGCTGGTGAGTTCACTTAATGAAATATATAGTTTTTGTGAAAGTTTCTTTTCTGTTTTATTTGTGATTTACAAGTGTCATAGTTCATCACAAGTGGAAGCTTTACCCACAACTGACCAACTGCAGAATACAGGATTACACAAAGCTGGGCATTGTTTGGAATGTAGATACATTAGTCAAACTTGATCAAAGACCATGGGTCTGTAAGTGTTCTGCTGAATGCCACAGGTCTTCTGCAGGAACTGCAGGCCACCACTTTCATCAGATGGCATTAGCAGCTGCACACTCAGCCCTATCCTTGCCCTTCCTGAGGCCTGACTTTGATCGCTGGGCCTCCCACTGCGAGCCGACACATGGCCTCGGGTGCATACCAATTCAGCTCGCAGACCCTGAGCAACACTTGGAAACAATCATGGGGAAAACGGAGCGAACTGGCACGGGGCCAGCAGGGAGAGACGATCCCACCGATAAGGAAATGATTTTGTAACAGATGTGTGCCCAGAGCCATGATGCATAATTACAGCTCCAAATCTCATGTATTTTGGACATGCGGTCTAGAATGTTGCCCATGACGGCTCAGAAAAATCCTGATTGCGCCCATACTTCAGTGACAATAAGTAGGTTGGGTGCCGCGTGTCTCGTGCTGCCGCAAGCTGTTTTTAAAAGCCACTGCATGGGCTACAGGAAACTATTGGAATATTTTGACAGCTGTATTTGGCACTTTTCCTGACGGAGAATTGACTGAGGCGGTGACTGGCAGCTGTAGCTGCCAATCAGCTACCTGTTGAGCGGCCTTGGGACCCTCAGACAAATGACATGACAGGTGCAATACAGGCTTAACAACCTGCTGTGCAGTGAGGCAGTTGGTAGGTCTGGGAAGAGAGAGGGACATGGGCAAAGCTTGGTGAACAAATAAGAAATTAAAACAATGAGCTGGACTGACAAATCTACTCATCTGTCGGTGGGATGGTAGTAGCCTAGTGGGTAACACACTCGCCTATGAACCAAAAGACCCAGGTTCAAATCCCACTTACTACCATTGTGTCCCTGAGCAAGACACTTAACCCTGAGTGTCTCCAGGGGTACTGTCCCTGTAACTACTGATTGTAAGTCGCTCTGGATAAGGGCGTAAATGTAAAATGATAAATGCTGTAAATGTAAAATGTAAATGTAAATCTGTCTTAATTATCATGGGCTATAGCAATGGACAGTTAGACGTTTGATAAAGAATGCTTAGAGTAAAATGCCAATCAGCAAGAACATTAAAAACACTGAGACGTTAAGTGAATAACACTGATTATCTTTAAACACTGCATGTGTTAGCAGTAAACGACCAGTCAGTTCTTGATGATCTTTGGTGTGTTGGAGGCAGAAAATGGCCATCTGAAAGGATCTCACTGACAATGATCACAGGTGCTAGAAAAGTAAGGACCATCACTGCATTTGGGACCAGGACCTTAATGCTGGTCTCAATAGAAAATAGCTCACTGTGAATGGGGACACCAAATGATGAACCCTGGACATTTACCAAATTGCCCATGGAGCAATGGGGAAAAAAGGGGTCAATATTTTGACCGCTGGGACCATGTGGAAGCCATGGCAGAGTATGCACTATGGTAAGATGACAAGTTGCTGGAGGTAGTGTGATGCTTTGGGAAATTCTCTGCTGCTAATTGTAGACCACATGTATTACTTCATAGTGACAGTATAACCTAAAGGTAGCAGCAGTGTTCATAGGATAGCACTGCCACACTTCACATTTTGGCAAAATAACCACTGAACACTGTCAGTTAAAATGATCTCTACTTCATGTGACCTAATTTTTTTAAACAATGAAATGTGTTCACTGCACCCCATCACCTTGGTGAGCAGTGGGCAGCCATGAAAGGTGCCTGGGGAGCAGTGTGTGAGGACGGCGCTTTGCTCACTGGCACCTTGGCAGTCGGATTTGAACCGGCAACAGGTCCGCTTCCTTCCCCACTAGGCCACCACTGCAACTGAGACAACTACAAATGGGAACACAATTGTTGACTTACATATTTAGACAACCAAGGAATGGAATTTCCTCTAGGAAGCCAGACTATAAGCAATGAGTGACATTCACATGACCGTTTCATTCATAGACACTTTTTTAGTGGCTGAATAGTCAGTATATTTACATGACATTAGAGAACTGAACTTAGTCTGACTAAAACTGGACTTTTAAACTTCTTTGACAATTAGTAGGTTGGGTGCTGGCCATGTGTCTGATTAAAACTAAATCAAACTTCTTAAAGTCGGACTAACAACCGAACTCAAAGGGTGACTAGGCGCTCTGCACATTCTGAACATTTAGCTGTCTGAAATGCCAGTGTTTGCATTCACGAATCGATTTCCCTGTAGAGAATGGGAAGGATAGCAGTTCAAAAATGGTTTGACTAAAATGTGTATAAAAATGAATACAATACAATTGCTCAAACATAATTCGAAGTAAATAGTCACTTAACTTTTTAAAGTGATTGTCAATTTCTCACATCCAGAGAATGGAGGTTGCTCAAGGCCCCAGCAGCAGCTATCATGGGAATCATTGGAATTCATGGCTATGTGTTACTGTATTTTGTTTCCAAATGTAATTTAAAAAGGTATAATATACAGGTGCTCAGATGTGATTTTAAACATGAGCACAGAGAACCTTTAATCTAGTAATCCTAATAAACCTTTCCAGATACCTGCCAATTCCAAAGGTTTTAGAGTAGAACCTCACTGGCTGCCAAGACATTATCAGTGTGAGGTGATTTTCTCATTTTCAAGGACACTAACCACAATAAAAGCAACTAAAGTGCCAAGAGGTACGTGACACCCAGCACAACTGTGCTCTCGTAAATTTAATCACCAGTGATGTCATTTTCGGTGACCAGGAACTGCAGCAGACTTTCTGTGAACTTTAGACACCGGTTTACTTCTGATCTTCCATACAGGCCAATGCTGATCCCTCTGTTCCAGCAGGAAGTTAGCTGAATGTTACAGACAGGCCCTTATAAAATGATAAAAGGATATTTTGATACACAGAGTCGCCAACAAATAGATAATTGGAATACAGTGTTTGGACAGTGTGTTATCAAAATCAAACGCAGCCCAGATATTAAACCAAAGTTCAGAGTGGCAATCCCAATGTCGACAGTCATTTAGAGTTATAAATTAACCCTGGATGACAACAAAGCAAGCATTTTAAAATGAAATTTAATTTATTAATAATTACCTTCTTAAAAGAGATGCACTTTCAGATATTATCAGAATTAAGCAGAATGTGCTTCATTTTCACATTCTGAATGATAACAATATGTTACTGCATGCTCCATATTAAACAACAACATTTTAACTAATGAATTATTAATAAAAGACTAATAAGAGGCAACGTCTTAATGTTACTTTAACCATAGTGCAACTGTAAGCATCTCTTACACATTACATATCTGATGCACTGAAGGCAGTAGCATCAATAAACATAAAAAATTAACATACATTAAAAACCACAAAATGTAGCTACAGTCACACAAAGTTATACAACACAGGACACACTGGCAATGTGTATTTTGGGACTTGGATGGTTTAAAACTTTTATGTATCTATACAGTGACCTTACATTTACATTTACAACATTTATCAGATGCCCTTATCCATTAACTTAGGGTTAATGTCTTGTTCATGGACACAATGGTAGTAAGTGGGGTTTGAACCTGGGTCTTCTGGTTCATAGACGAGTGTGTTACCCACTACTACCATGTCTGTTTTATTAGACATTGATGGAAATTTTAAAAACATCATTATTGTTGGGAAAAGTTCATCATTTGATGGATATTGATGGCTATACAATCATCTTCAAAGTTAAGGCCACATGGAAAGTATTTACAGTATATTTATCACTTCTTTAAATGACCACAATTCTTGATTAAGTGCCACAGATGAGAAGCTTCTGCTGGTGAATGTACAAGTGTCTTATTTAAGCCTGACATATAAGGCAAACAGTGGGATGGCATCATGTCAACATCTAAAGACAGTCAAGAAAAGAGGTTCTGGATGCCAATGAGATGGGGACTGAAATTAGATTTTTTATGAAGTGCTCTGGATAGAGACATTGTAGTGACATGAGTTGCTCAAGCCAAATGCACATTTTCGAAAGAACTGAGAAAACCCTCAAACATCTGGCATTGCGAATATATTAGCCTAGCCTTGAAAAACCTAAAAAAATATGTGGGGCAGCTACTAGGACTGATGTTCATACCCCTGGATTTGACATGATTAAGTCTAGTATAAAACAGTTTTTAATAGACTGAGTTAGCTACTTTGAAATCACCTGAAATCACCTTGAAATCAGCCTAGTCTGAGGCTAAAAATTTCCTCTTCACGGGGTCTCCGATCCCAACCAAATCTAGTCTCCTTTGTTGCCCCTGGCTTGCCCTGCTCCATTCGACTAGTCGAGACTACCACCACCTTTAAGAAACATTTGAAAACTCATTGGTTTTAAAACTATTTCAAACGAGTCTAACACACACTCACAAAAAAAAATCTTCTAGCACCTAACAATTCCCTAACATGTTCTGTTCTTGACAAGTTAGGCCTTTTCAGGGCTATTAGTTTGGTAACTCACAATCTATGGAAACCGAATGAGAATTGCTGGTTCTCCTTGTAAGTCGCTTTGGATAAAAGCATCTGCCAAGTAAAGTAAAGTAAAGCAAAGTAGTCTTGAAAAAAAAATATATATATTTTGGTTCAACGACGAGGACTGACGTTTGACACCCCAGGATTAGACATGATTAGTTCTAGTATAGACGTGTCTTTACTGGACTGCGTTAGCTACCTTGAATCCACCTGATATGTATGTTATGTTACTAGACTGTGTTAACTGCCTTGTATCTGTGTTACCTGCTATGTATCTCATTATTTTAGCCTTGAAAAACCTAAAAAATATTTTGGGGTAGTGACCAGGACTGATGTTTGATACCCCTGGATTAGACATGGTTAAGTCTAGTATATACACGTATTTACTAGACTGTGTTAGCTACTTTAAAATCACCTGATATGAACCTTATTAGCCCAGTCTTGAAAAACCTAAAAAATATGTGGGGCAGCGACCAGGACTGACATTTGATAACCCTGTATTAGACATGATTAAGTTTAGTATAGAAGCGTCTTTGCTAGAATGTGTTAGTTACTTTTAAATTACCTGATATGTAACTTATTAGCCTAACCTTGAAAACCCTACAAAATGTGTGGGGCAGCGACTTTTTAGTACTAACATTTGATAACCCTGGATTAGACATTATTAAGTCTAGAATAGAAACGTCTTTACTGTACTGCGTTAGCTATTTTAAAATCACCTGATATGTAATTTATTAGTCTAGCCTTGAAAAACCTAAAAAATGTGTGGGGCAGCGATCTTACAGGACAGATGTTTGATACCGCTGAATTGGACATGATTAGGTCTTGTATAGAAACGTCTTTGCTAGACTGTCTTAGCTAATTTTCCTCTTTATTACATTTTCGGCACACTTCTTAAGATTTTGCTCTTTTACTTTGAATTAATTTTTAACCAAGAGACTGTTGGCTCAGAGAAGTCAGTAAATCACCTTGCATGTCATTTGCAATTATTGGCAGCTCTTTGAAGGCTTTTACAGTAGTTATAAACACCCACCTGAAGTGCCGCGTGTTTATTGGATTACACTAACAAACGCAACATTTCTCCTGCGCAGGTAACAATTTCCTATGCATCCGGCATGTCATGGATTACAGATCAAAAACATTTCAAATTCCTGAAATATTTCTTAAAGATCAGGTGAGGGGGGAGGGCGGTGATTGACAGTCGCCTAGCAATCTCAGCAAGACTCCCAGAGGCTTTCTAGTCCCTCAGACCAGTTTCACCAGTTCCTGGATCCAAACCAACACACTGCACACTTGCCAGGAGAGAATAATGTTGCATCACATTAGCATCACATGACCACAATTTTGCACATGGGCAAATGTGAACAGATTTCTATTCATTTCACAAAATTATTCTAAATTGTGATCAAATGAAAAACATTAAATGATTAATTCAAAATTTGCTGCTTTGATGTGCAGTTTTAGCGTTTTACCACAACTTTTTCTACTACATTATATCTGCATAAGTTTTTTTAATCTTATTTTAAATCTTAAAAAAATCAAAAAGCAATCAAACAATCAAAAGCACACACAAACATGTTCGCAAAATGTTGATATAACTAGCTTAGAAACGTTTTCTACAAGTGTCTATACATAAATGTAATAACAATTTTCTAATTTTCTTTATGTGTATATCCTGAGAAAAAGCAAACACGCTGCTGTGTGTCTCTGTTTTTTTTTTTTTTCCGCCGTTTTTTGTTACAGCTGCCAGTGTAAATTAAAGTCTTCCTACTGGCTGTGCTTGAAATAGGCTTATCTTTGGAGAGCCTTGGCTCACTTGACAATAGCCCATTTAGATGTTAAATATGGAAGACAATGTTTGCCAAAAGGAGTAGCTATATTTTAAAATAACAATAACAAATTTTGTAGATGATTAAGATGCAAAATGTTACACATATCAATTATTTTAGCTTAAGTAAAATAAACCAGATGGCAAATTCATCTCACAAATATAACACTTTTTAAAGACTTTTTTTAGAACTTAAAAAAGAATAGTGGTTTCATACTTATTTTAGTCACTGGGATGTCATAAAAAGAAACGTCTCTTTGGCTTATTGATAATCTGCTCTCTTTTCACTGTGTGAAAGACTTGAAGCATCAAAAGGCTGATAGAGTGTATGCTGGAGTCCTGCTGATATCTTTTGTCATTGTTGAATATATCATGACTAACAACCTCAGGAGTGGATTAGGCACAGAGGATTAAAATCATCTACCGCCTACAGTTTATTTAGCTGTTTATTTAATATAAGTTTGCTGATTATTGTGTCTTCATCTATTACAGCGTGCACAAAACGTGCATGAATCAAAATTGTTGGTTGTTATTTTATTGTTCATTTTTAGCTTATTTACAGAGCTACAGACAAAGCATCTACTGGCCAAGGATATCCAATCATGGAGTGTTGAGCGAATTCACAAAAAGGGAAACATGAAAGCTTGCGATTATCTCCACCACATTTGGGTCTCTGGATTCATTTCAATCAGTCGAAACAACTGAAGAATAAGGAGGCCAGAGCAGATCCGGCGTGCAGCAGGAAAACGTGAACCGGAAAAAATTAAGAGGGGAAGGAAAGACAAAAAAATAAACCAAAAAAAAAAAAAAAAAAATGGAGCAGCAAAACAAAGCGACTTTGAGATATGTAAATCCACCGCCGTCGTGCCCAAAGACTCAAAGGCATAGAGATGGTGTACCTACCATAGTCTTGGTGTGTATGTTTGTTGTGCCGAGGTGCTGGCTACTCCGATTGTCTGTCGTCAGAATGGTTCAAGCGTTACGCAGTCTGCGGCATGCCCGGCCGCCATCTTTAATCATAACAGGGTTCCGCCGTCGATGGATCTTCTGTCTTTTCTCTCTTCCTCCCCTTCCTGTGTTTTCACATGCAGCCCCCTCTGTAGTTGTCGCGGGGGTTCTTCTCCTCCGACTGACATCATATTGCTGTATCGACAGGCTCATGGGCCGCTCGGCAGGGGGGGCGGCACAAACATGGAGTGCAGGCGGCTGTTCCGCCACAACACCGAAATTCACTGACCATGTTCAGTCCCTTCTAAACATGTTGGCTGCAAACAAATATTCATCTCAAGCTCTGAGGCCTTTGATCTCTGGAAGGCCTGAATTTTAAAGCCCTTCAATGGAGCCTTTGAAGATGTTCTATCCCTCAGATGTTCCGAGTAATGAGATTTAGAGCAATATGATTAATCTAGGCCAAATTTTCTGCATAAAACATTGAGAAAAGACACAAAGACGCAGCTACTCAAGGCGCGATCAAATTAACTTTGTTGTTCTTCTGCCGCGAGGCGGGGCAAAATTATATGAATCCAAATCTAAACAAGAGCTCGGCTGGAGCTCTTTGATCGCGGTTTCTGGGAGAAAAAATTGATCCGGACAGCCTTTGATAATAATTTTTTGGAAAGTGCGAACGTACGCTTTTCATCCCGCTTTCGTTCTTCCATCGATCATCGTCCACCATGGCCGCCTTATGAATCTTTCCCATGTTTTTTATCGTTGGCAGTAAATGTTACGGCTAATCTTGTTGACTACTGTCTTTCTTTTCTTTTGCCCTCAATAGAGCAGCCTCGGTGAACAATGATGAGACTTAAGTCTCAAAATGGATGATGCTCTCACCTGCCTCTCCTGCTGGGTGTCTCCTCCGATCGGATTTTTGCCGTCCGCCATGACTGGGCGCAGTCGCCTACTTGCCACCCTGGAGTACTTTCTTATACTCATGGATCTGTTTCTTACTAGTGTGTTGCCGAAAGATGTGCATCTTTACTTTATGTTGCAGCTTCAGCCCTGTCTCCTGATTGGTGGAATCGAGGACCAGATGATAGTCCTTAGAACCCTAGTGTAACTATGGCAACAGACCCCACAGGCATGAGTGATTTGCTCCTAATTGCTGGGTAAACATTAGAAATAACCTACTTTCTATTAGCGGCTATTGACTTTAAAGCATGATGAAACTGAAAATGACAGAGAGCAAAAAAAAAAGAATTTGCTAAGCAAAGTTCAAACCGTTCTCCGGTGTCCTGAGAAAAAAAAAGAAAAAGAAAAGAAACGCAAAGCCTTCATCTTAAGGGCGGTCTTCGGCGGCAGACCACCTCACCTTTAAATACCACGATACCGAGGTAAGAAATGTGTGGCTTTATGCGTCCTCGTTGCATTTCGCTTGCAGCAAAGGCAGGCACATTTAGAACAGAACGCACGAAAACAACGTGGACAAGGGAGCAGAGGAGTGTGGCAATGGAGAGAAGGTGGAAAAACCCGGCGGAGTGATGATATAGCTTTTGTTCCATAATGTTGTCAGCTGCTTACCTTTCATATTAATTTCACACTTGCCTGTCTGGAAGCAGTCAGGGTCAGCCCCAGCATACCCTTCCCACAATGACCGATTTTCCATTCAGATCATCCCGGCGAAGACCCTCGGTGTCGCCTGCCACATGCATTTGTCTTGATGGCAACGCACTGGAAACACAAATTTCCCACAAAGACTTTGTATTGTTTGCAGTGCTCCTCATCGTAGGGCTCTAGAAGAAATTACGCTGACTAGCAAAGGAGCTGGAGTTGAAGAAGGCGCCCGATTGGTCCTTTGCACCGCACGCTGAAAATGAGCAATGTGACTGTTGAATGTGCAGACACACACACACACACACACACACACACAGCTACACGCACATTCAAACACAAGGAGTCGCTGGACGAACAGCAGCTGGCCATTAGATTCTAATGCCTCTGAAGAGGGAATAAAGCTTCATCTGGGAGGGCAGTCGCATCAAAGACGAAGGGGTGGGAGGTGGGTCTGGGAGGGGGCTCTCTATAGGGTGTCATCCAATGTACACGATTGGCCCATTTCTTTGAAACCACCACTAATTATTTGAACTGTAACCAGTAAAACCAGTAAAAAAGGGCAAAATGTAGGATGAAGACATTCTTGTTTTGAAGGAATGATAGTTTAGTTGCATGGTAGTAGCCTAGTGGGTAACACACTCGCCTATGAAACAGAAGACCCAGATTTAAATCCCACTTTACCATTGTGTCCCTGAGCAAGACACTTAACCCTAAGTGTCTCCAGGGGGGGACTGACTCTCCCTGTAACTACTGATTGTAAGTCACTCTGGATAAATGTAAAATGTAGATATATGGTAGATAAATTAATGAGCCACTAATTTCATTAAAACCAAACAACATAAACATCTTTTAACAGCTACTGTGGTGATATGTTTTGAGTCAATGGATGATATGAGTAAGTAAATTGAAATTAAAGTGACTCTTTACATTTAAAGAGAATATTGAAAACACAGTGGATATTTCATTTGTTAAACATATGGTCAGAACATATTGAATAGGGTACAGTGGTCTTTCAATTCATTTCTTGTCTTATTCTGTTTGATAAGTTCTGTACTTTCAGACAGACCTGATTATTAGGCCAGAATTAATTTTATTTTCAGTGCTGACCAGCTCAGAAATGTATATTGGTGGTGAAAATTGTTTGAAAATGCTCGGTTTGAAGCAAAGTTTGCAGTGGTGTCAGATGTTTGGGATGTTTTTAAAAGTCCCCTGACATGAAAATTTCACTTATTTAACATTAAAATGAGTTCCCCAAGCCTGTCTATGGTCCTGCAGTGACTAGAAATGGTGAATGGTGATTTGGTCATTCTGCTTGCTGTTCAGAGAGCGGCAGCTCAGACGGTTGGATCTGGAATTTGTCCTCATACTTTGTCCACCCAGAGAATTTCCCACCCCTCCCCTAAAATGTTATCTCCACCGTCCATCATTGCTTCCAAACATGCAAAGCAATTGCAGTTGCTCTGTGCCTGGATGTAAAAATGAGCACAAGTGTATTTTGTCTAGTTCAGTGACGCGAGACTGAAAAACCAGCGGGTTCATTTTAATTTTTTTCTGGAAAAATGCAGACATTACTTCCTGTGTACTGCAAACATTGTGGTTGGTGAATGACGGTGATGATGTCCTTTCCATCATCAGTTATATAGGCCACTCTCCTCCTCGTCCCGCCTCGCTCCTCCTCATTAGCATTAAAAGCTACAGACACAGAAAGGACACCAAGGCTGAATTTTGTAAAAAAAAGACTTCAGATACAGTATTAGGGAACCACTAACCTATATAAAAGCAAAAATAATTATGTTTGATGTTACCCTTAACATCAATCAAAAAGTGAAAAGGTGTGGTTACTCTACCACAACCACAATTAATTACATATTTATTACAGAATAATTTTTAAGGTAACCATATATTCTAGAGGACGAGCCTCATTGATTGCTACAAATGCCATTGTGTCACAGCAAAAGAGACAAATACCAAGTCATTATTTTGTAATTGAACCGATTGTGCCAATTGTGTCTAAAAGCAGACGTATTGCACTGTTTTCAAACTGCTGCTCATAGTTTATATATTTTATTATCTGAAAAGAACAGAGGCACGATGGCCATAAACGTAAAGCGAACCATGTAGCATAACCACGAACTAAACAGAATAATGCAGGACAAGGGAGTGAGGGAGAAAACCAACATATATGGGTTCCAATCACTAATGCCAAGTGTGCATCAGCTGGGGGTGCTTAGAACCCTTGTGTGTGTGTGACTGGCGCCACAGATAAGACACCTTCTTGATTTACATGAATAAAGACAACAAGAAAGAACTGCTCCTTAGATATCTGTACCTTTAGAGAGTAGCCACCCCACTTAATTTTTGCTTTGTATAGTTTTGTAAGTACATGGTGGGCCATTTATATGGATACACCTTAATAAAATGGGAATGGTTGGTTACATTGAACACATTTTATAAGCTGTCAGAAACTTGTAAATAACCCATGAAAGAATAAAGTTACGTTAAAACCAAGCACACCATTGTTTTTCTTTTAATGTGTCACATGACCCTCTTCCCACTGAAAAAACAAAAGTTGGATCCAATGGCCAACTTCAAAATGGCCACTATGGTCACCACCCATCTTGAAAAGTTTGCCCCCTCACATATACTAATGTGCCACAAACAGGACGTTAATATCACCAACCATTCCCATTTTATTAAGGTGTATTCATATAAATGGCCCACCCTGTAAATCATTTTTACCTACAAAAAAAAAATTACAATTTTATAACATTATTGCTATGTCTTTGAGCTTTGGAGTTGTGTTCAGTTTAGTTCATCAGTTCAACAGCCATCATATGCTGCCATGCATAAAAATCTAAAAAAAAATTCTTCACACTGACTCATAACATCACAATACGTGGGTGCTTTCTAATGAATCAAAATTCCTATTTGAGGCAAATGTGTGCACTTAAGCTTCTCCTCTCAGGAATATCAGTTTATCAGGAAGAAGGTGCTATGACCATAACTGTAAGCATCCTGAACAATATCTTATGTAGCTTGGTTATCTTTGTACCACCTGTGTTTGCATAAAAATATGCATGAAACTTTGTGAAAAAGTAAAAATAATGACCTTAGAGTTGAATTGGATGTCCTGATATTTGGTGGATAATGTATTGGTTTTATCTGGGACATCTTTACCAACTTCTCTGAAATGGTATATGCAGGGAAAAGGCCCGATCAAACTCCACTCCACTGAGACACCTACAGGGCACCCAACAGAGGGTGAACTTGAACCTTGACGATTACTTGAGAATATGACACAAAACAATGAGGAAAACAATATCCTTAACATTTGCTGTGACTGGAAGGTAGGGGTTATTGGAGAACTGCTGGTGCAGTTGTTGCGAAGGCGAAGGCAGAATAACACACCTGGAGGGCAAGGGTGTGTTACAAAATATTGTGTTACTCGTATTCATAGCTTCCTGGAGAACACTACAATACTAGACAGGATTGGATATTTGCATTTAAAAGAACATTTACAGAAAGTAGCAATGTCCAATTGAATGCAAACGGGATTATGTGTGCATTTCCATTTTGAATACACATCAGTTGTGCCAAATAAAATGGCTGTTCATTAAGCCACAAATAAATAAGTAAATTAAAGTGGCATTATTAATTACACTACCATAATGTTTGGTAGTGTTTGTGGTGGGGTTTGCCTAACACATAGTTTCTTAAGTAAAATAATAAAAAAAAAAAAAAACCTGTTTCGAAGCTATGGTCCGCAGCCTCACGTGATACCACACTGTCATGTGATCTTTGGAACTAAAGCATAATTTTTCTCTCCAGCACGTTGCAAAAACCTGAAAACATGAGCGGTTTCTCCTGCCCCATATGGATAATGCTTTCTGCAATCTAGTGCACTGTTTAGGTAGGGTTTTTTTTTAACAGCCGGATGTGTTTCATATCTTCTCACCATTAAATTTTTTTTTTAATTTTCACTCATACCCACGACTCAGTGTGTTTTTCCCCCTTTTTGTCATCTAGATGAGTACCGAAGTTCATTTCATTGTGTAGGTCAGTGCAGATATGAAATTGAAGTGCTTCAACTTGAACTTGATGAGGGAGAATCCGAGCTGGGAAGGTGGTTTTAAGGCTGTGTGTAGAGCGAGATTGATTTCAAGGACCAACAGGGACCAAAGATGTTCAGAGGATGGATCAATTCTGTGTGCATTCCACATGCAACGACTGAAAGTCCACTTCATCTCCAGTAATCAAAAACGATGCATAGGCTGTTCTGGTGTGCTTAGCATTTTTTTTTTATCCTTTTGAGATTTGAAACATAAGACAAATAATCACCATCTGACATCTGACCTCTGCTCATTTTATGAAATAACCAGACAAAACTACCAAAAACAAAAGAAAATAATTAGCAATGTTATACTTCTAAACTATTTTCTTCCACCCTCTGTGAAAATATGCTATAACCTCACACAAAATATAAATAACTTAGTTATCATTTTTAAATAGCTGAAAAATGAACTAAACGTACAGGGCGCGCCTCAGAAAATGTCTGAACTTTAGTAACCTCTGAACAGCATGTGCAGGGAAGAAGATTTTATACATTGCAAGCAGCTGTTACTTGAACAGTACAATAAACCCACGAGTCACATGACCCTGACAACTCCACACTGCATCTGGTTGATCAAGCAGGTCCCACCACAAACTTTCTACCAGCATGAAATGAATATTGTTTTAGCACCCAGTGGCACAATATACATTTAAAATAGTTATAAAAACACATTATTTTCTAGACTAAAAAGACAAAGAAGAAAAAACAACAAAATGGAGAATAAACTTGTTTGTGCGTAAAGATTACACAATCATCCGTTGTGCCGAAGGCTCCAAAACCAAATATGACAAAGTGATAAAAAAAAAAAAAAGAATTTGAGGCAAATTTTTTATGACTTCACATCTAACTGAAAGCCAGGCAATTATCTGAACAATAGGAATTAAACTGGACAAAAGAATAATCCTGACTGGCACATAGTAGTGGAGAACATTATTTGTTTTTTCTGCACATCTCCACACAATGTTTTCTATTGTCACTCTATACAATATTTATTCTCTGGCGTGATAATGAGGTAGTGACTTGGCACTGTGCGAGATCCTGTTACTTTGCAGGAAAAGAGGAGATTTTTGTTCATTACCATTCAAATCCTTCATTTTATTCCAGTGGAAACACCCCAGGTTTACCTGCTGAGACAGTTACATAGCATTTGATATTGAAAACATATATGTGTCTTTTATGTGTAAATATTCCTTTCTTTCCTTGCTAACTTTGTGTTTACTGCAGGCAGGTTGCGGAGATGAAAAAGAAGAATAGAAAAGGTGCTGCTGAATAGGGAAAAAACAGGTCAAAGTTTTCAACGTAACATCTGTGGTGTGCACCACTGACTCATTCCCAATGGTAATGAGCCTTATTCATTTTTGAAGGCCTTTGAAACAACCGTAGGATATTTGATCAAGTGAAAAAGCCCTCAAGGCCAGCCTTTCTCTCTGAGGTTCTGGAGAAGCTCGGTGAACCTCATGCATATTGTATCACAAAAACTAGCTGGGGATGCAAATGAACAAACTATAAATATCAATATGCTAGCTCAACTGCAGTCTGGCACCCTTGGGTGCAAACTTTTCAAATATTTCATTTGCATGAAAAGCACATTAATGTGTTAGTACAGTGTTAGTGTTAAACGTGTGTAAATCGAGAGGAAGGAAATGTAAGGTGTTCTGTAATGTGGATTAAATATGCATGTGGACGGAACACCTTGGGAATTTATGTGACGTGGTCTTGTTTTTTAAGAAATTTAGATTGAACAATCTTCACTTCCATGCGCCTCTCTGCAAACAGGCAGAGGAGCAGCAGCAACCCATCACCCCGAACCCTCCTCATCTCCTCCCCCACTCATTGCCTGTCTGTCTACCCATCTCCCAGAGGTGCTTGTTTATTCCTCCCTCCAGGCTGTGAATCTGAAGCCTATTCCTCCCATGAAAGAATACACACAGAACAAGAGAAGATTAAAGGACACGAAGAGCCAGGGAGCACAGCTGACCAAACCATCTGTGCCACTGTACACACACCTACACTTGCTCACGAAGATCCACACGCCAAAGCAACGTCTTCGGTCGGCCTGTACATTTTGTGTGTGTGGAGGAAAGACCTCTTATTGACTCTTGAAACTGTAGAATATCTATATGAATGCATTAATCTACAATATATTTATAGCTCTGTTTTAATTCCCTTAACTTAATTACCCAACTGAATGTAAAAATATAAAGGAAAGAAGGGAAGAAAGGTTTCCTCCCACAGAATAGAGTGTGTGAAAAAGAGTACAATAGAGTCCCCTTGTGTTGGAAAATGGAATCAATGTTTTAATCAAGATTCAAGACCTTTTCTTGTCATTGTAGTTGCCTGGACAACCAAATTTAGCAAGTCCAACACATGATCCAATACATGATAATAAATATTTATATTTGTATTTATTACTGTAATTATACCACAGATGTGCTTAAATCCTTACAGAGACCGTTCAGACCTTAGAGAGTTTAGCTTCTGCGATGAAACAGTTCACCGTTCCTTAGCAATACTGCTCATGCAGCATGCCATGTGACATAATTAACACAGTTAAAACTTTAATATGCGTGCTTAAACCATATGCTACCATATATATATATATATATATATATATATATATATGTGTGTGTGTGTGTGTGTGTGTGTGTGTGTATAGATAGATAGATAGATAAAGACATTTTTACACAATGACCATAGATAAGGTAGCATGATTTAAAGAGTGCAATTATCATTAAAATTGTGATTATCTTGATGCTCATTGTATGTTGTTTAAAGTGAAGTGAAGTGATTGTCACACGCGATACACAGCACACGGTGCACACAGTGAAATTTGTCCTCTGCATTTAACCCATTACCTTGAGTGAGCAGTGGGCAGCCATGACAAGCGCCCGGGGAGCAGTGTGTGGGGACGGTGCTTTGCTCAGTGGCACCTCAGTGGCACCTTTGCGGCTCGGGATTCGAACTGGCAACCTTCTGATTACGGGGCCGCTTCCTTAACCGCTAGGCCACCACTGCCCCGTTTAGTACCATGGTACCATGTAGTATTCTGTGGCTCCGTCTAGTGCAGTATTCCCAACCATTTTTCCCTGAAGTCCCCCCTGCCTGTGTCCAAGACAAGCCAGGAAAATCTTTATTTCTAAGACTATTCAAATAAATACAACAATACCAGCATAACCAACTCCACGTGTCATTTGTTTCGACTCTTTTATTGCAGATTACATATATCATCACAATATTTCAACATTCATTAAAGAAATTTCAAGCAGGATTTCTACACTGGGCATGTACCACCACATTTTGCTATGCATATGCATCAAGGGAATATTCACGACCTTAATGGAAATTTGTGTGTGGTTTCACGCTGTATTTATCAATGACTGTCGCGACCATGTAGACTTCGTTGAGAAACCTTTAGTTCAGCTCCCGCCCATCTCCGATTCTGGGAATGAGCGACGCGCAGCAGGACGTCGCGGGTCATGTGACATGGTCTTGTTGAATGGGCCCGTATGTGGAAGCGAATGAGTCAAAAGAACCGCCATCTTGGGGCGGGATAGCCCTCCTTTAAAATGAATGGGCGTCTATCAGGGCCAAGGTTTTGTTATGCTCAAATTGTAATCTGCATATAGGTATTTTATCATTCGAAATAGACTTAATCACTCCTAATACATGCAGAATAATGCAAATACAAACACCAGTAATGATCGCCGAAAGACCATGTAGCCTTACCACTCGTACATTTATATTTACGCTTTTATCCAAAGCAACAGGAATTAGTATAGATTTGTGGAGAAACATAGACAATGGACGAACTATACAATATACACAGGTGTCAGAACAGAAGCTTTGTGTGCGTGCGTGTAACATTCAACAAAAACATTCAACAAAATGGAATAACACTCCATGCGTTCCAGGGGCAGTGGTGGCCTAGCGGTTAAGGAAGCGCTCCTGTAATCAGAAGGTTGCTGGTTCAAATCCCGATCTACCAAGGTGCCACTGAGCAAAGCACTGCTCCCCGGGCGCCTGTCATGGCTGCCCACTGCTCACTCAGGGTGATGGGTTAAATGCAGAGGACAGCACTGTGTGCTGTGCTGCTGTGTATCACTTTATGTATTGATTATTTCGTCATTACAGCCGTGAACGGCGCAAAAGTGCGGAGGAAGCGTGGTAGAATGAGCTCGGAGCCCCGTCCCAATATGGCGGCGGCGTTGCCTTTATTGTCATTATAACAAGTACAACGCAATTGGCTATTAGGTGTGTTTGTCCTGGTTTAAATGCATCTCTTGCCTGATGGCAGCAGTTCGTCCAGGGGGTGTAGAGAACGGCCAGTGATTTCATGGTCGGTCTTCACAATCCGCTTCAGATAGAAAAACACACGCAGATTAGATTATTATTTTTCATTATTACAATTTTTCCCGAGAACCCTCAGGAAATAAAGTGGACAACGTAACGAGGCGCAAATTCAATCGCGTTATCAAGTTAAGACGCGCTATCGCGAGATGCTGAGGCTCCGGGAAATGACGTCGACCAATCAAAACCTCGGTTCGCAAGGCGCGTCGGCCCGGCGCAGCTGTCAGATAGCATGGCGCGGCTGTGAAGGGCGCAGGCGCGGTGGCCAAGTGGTAAGGCGTCGGTCTCGTAAACCGAAGATCGCGGGTTCGAACCCCGTCCGTGCCTTTTTTTTTGGTGAAGACCCACAGCGGCGCCCGGACGCTGCTGCGTGGTGCGAGGGGCGAAGCGCGCAGTTACACTGACGCGACGCAGTGGAAAAATGTCGATGGACGGAGTTCCACGCCAACGTCGTCCACGGAAGCCGGAGGAGAGGTGCACGGAAACTGGCTTCATTCTGGTGCTTCGCAGAGACGGAGCAGATTGTGGTGGCTTAACGAAATATAATTCACGCCCGTCTGGTTCTCCTGTGTACGTGCAGACGCCCAAATAAAGAAAGACTTCGTTTTGTTTTATTTGTACGACGTGGAAATAACAGTAGAGGGCAGCAAACGCATATAAATGTAATAAAAGAAAAACCTTCCACATCTTCTTCACTATATCTGCATTGCAACGAGTGAACATTCTGTGCACAGTTTTGCTTCATCCAGTTAATCTGAGAAATAAATGTATTATTTTGCTATTTAATTATTCAAGTTTTCTCGTTTTCTATTCTCAGATACGCTTTCACGTGTCCGCTTACCAACACACCTAAAGGAAGAAAACTTAAAATAAAATGGATATTATGAACACCTCCCGATTATGAACCAAAATCTCTGATGCACCTTGCAAATCTTTTCTGTCCGCAAATTTCCCACACGTGGGCCTAATAAAGGACCGTCTTCTCAAACGTCTCTAATTTCGGAGCTCAGCTCACAGACGATCAGATTATTGTTGTAAATCGCGCGTGGACAGCAGGAGCGCGTTTTATTTCCCCACTTCGGGAAAAGTTTGGACAGCGCCGTGCGGTGGGCGAGCGGGGAACACGTCTCCGCGCGTCTCCCTCGCGTCTGGGGGGTTTCTAGGAACATCCCATCCCGGTTTCTATATTTGGACGGGATTTCTAGGGAAAAGTTTCCCGCGGTCCGCACAGGGCCGCCTGTCCCCCAGCGTCCCGTCCCTTCTCGTCTTTCTATTCCCATCGCGGTGCTGCGGCTCATGTGATTCCTTCTCCTTTTTTTTTTTTTTTTTGGGATCGGGATCTCCTCCCCTCGTCGGCCTCTTCTTACCTCGTGGCGCTGGGTGGGATTGTATTCAGACCGCGTCCACTTCCACGCGGGTCGGCCGCGTCACGCAGCCGAGGTAAGTTCATTTTTTTTTTTATTCCTTTTTTTTTTTTTTTAACACGCAGCTATTAATCGGCGTCGCTAAATTGCGAGCCGCCTCGGTGTCGGCAGGTGAGACCGGATTTCGGGATGTTGGGACGAGGGTGTGGGGGGGGGGGGGGCGTCGCCGCCGCCGCCGTCGGAATTAAGAACGATTATCATTCGATCATCGATCTCTCGGGATCGACCGCCACGCACCAACGCACCGCGGCTGCGGGGCGGGGGGGACGGATGCCGGGATCGATTCTGCCGTATTTCCACGCCCGCCGACTGTTGCAGACGGATCGTGTCTGAGGGAGAGTGGCCGAACTCTCCGGGGAGCCGGAGATGCTGTCTGGGACTCCGCAGCACGTCCAGGGGCGACGGGACAATTAGCGACGACAATTATTGTCATCGTCATCGTTACAGTTGTTATTACGATAATAACCGCAGGGCTGGCTGTGCTCGGATCCCTGATGGTTCGAATGTAAAATTCACGCAGCGTGAACTGAAATGTAAATTTAGCCTTGAGTTTTTGCATTGGCAAGTTTTTTATTTATTTTTTTTTATTTTAACGCTTCATTTGATCGGAGTCTCATTTTTCCTTTTATTTCCTTTTTATTTCTTTTTTAGCGAGAGGGCCAGACTGAAAAGGAAGATGGATCCGTTTCTGTGATGTAAGTGGCGGGATGTTGGGGGCGAGATGAGTTTACGTCCTGACCCAACTGGCCCGCAAAGTCCCGCTTCTGGCACTCACCGCCTCGCCTCTGGCGTAAAACTCGGTCTCCGGAACAAACGCACCATGTCCCATGGAATATGGATAATTCTCTCCGTTTCCATGCCGCACGCCTGTCTGCTTCAGGCAATAATGCAGCAGGGAGAATGAGGGGCTTTTGGGGGCACTTGTGTTTCAGATTCACCATCATAATGCCCCTAAAAATCCTTATTGCTCTTGCACTGGTCTCCCGTACATCTCAGTGCGGTCATGTGGCAGTCGGTGGCCGTCAGCCTGCTCCGGTCTGGCAGATAGAAAAAAAAGTTCCCGGTGGCTTTGGTGGCTTTTTAATTCTGTTCGTTTCAAACGTCAAACGGCCCAGCAATGGCAACGGTGTCCATCCAACAGTAGAGCAGAGCGCTGTTCACCGTTGGGAGTGTTTCAGGGGAAAAGCCGGAACGCGGTCCGCTCACACACGCCGGCAATGTCAGAGAGAGCATGTGATGCGACCGGACCAGCGTTTCTGCTGACCCTCCTTAACGGGAACACACAGGCAGGCCCTGTTCCCTATCTGTGCTCAGCGCACACTCTGCCCTCTGTGCACAGTCATGTCGTGTTCTCTTTTGGGCCGCTGGGTTCAGGGCCGCTGCACTACACCGGAGTGAAAGAGGTTCGGTGGTTTCGCCCTGCTGACGTTTCTGCGAACTGAGCTACAATGCACAAACATCACTTTTTGACGTTTTTTCCGTGCTAAAGTGTCAAGTGATATGATGGCGTGGTAGTAGCCTAGTGGGTAATACCTCTGCCCCTGGAACCACACTGAAGCTCGACTTGCTCCAGCTGTAAGTCACTCTGCCATAAATGTACATGTATATATACTGATAGGCCTCAGTGCAGTATAAGCACAGACTCTCTTTTAGTGCATCATGACTGTACAACATTTATCAGCAGCTGCTGTGACAATAAAGACTTGTGACAATAAACCTCAGAACTTGGTCCCCTCCCTGATGCGGCTGGTTTGAAGTGGCGCCATTTGGCCAGCCATTAGTCACGTGACACAACGTGGCCGTGAACAATGCAATAGAGAGCGAGAGTGCATGTAAGATGATGTCACTCAGTGCTTTTCCTCTCAGCCAATTAAAATGCCAGAATAATTACAATAATACGCGTGAGGACCTTTTAAGTGAAAGTGAAGTGATTGTCATTGTGAAACGCAACACAGCACATGGTGACACCACGAAATGCGTCCTCTGCTTTTAACCATCACCCTTTGTGAGCGGTCATCAGCCATGACAGGCGCCCGGGGAGCAGTGTGTGGGGACGGTGCTTTGCTCAGTGGCGGCTTGGCGGATCGGGATTCGATCCGGCAACAAATGTTACTAATAAAATGTTGCTAAAATACTACAAATTTAGTGTTGCTCAAAGACAACTATGTGAATAAATAAACCACCTATTACATTGTCTGGGAAGCTAGTTTATAGAGGCTATGGTGGAGGCCGTTTTGAAGAATCAAATGTAAGAAATGTAACATATTTTCAGTATTTCTTTTATCTTAACCACCTCAACCATGATTCAAGAACAAGATTGTCAGTTCCCTCTTTTTTGTCCTTATCATAAGCAGCTTTATGAAATGCTCATGATCAAACTCTTAACACAAGAACTCTTTGAGGACGGGTGGAAACCCGTGATTGAGGGAAGCCAAGAGTGAGAAGTTATGTCATCACTGCAAAAAGTTTGCTGCTTTGAAAGGTCTACAAAATGAAATATGTCGTTTTACTACCTGCCACGCAGGGCAGGAGAAGAATACATATTGAATTTGGACACCCTCATTTTAAACATTATCACCACCGACACCAGTAGTTTTGTCATTTAGGGGCACATTTGTTAAAGGACTGAGGATACTTGTGTTATATCAACCTCGCAAATTTAGAAAGGGGTCACATAATCATGCAAAACATACAATTAACTTATTAAAAAGTGGAATTGTCCGTTTGTTCATTTGAGACATTTGGTTTCTTTTTCTTCTAACTGAAAATGAGGAAATTCTCCAATAAACTCTTAAGGAATATCAACATTGGACCAAGCTTCGCCCCTTAGTGTCACTTGCACAGAGAAATACCTTCATTTTGTCCTTTCACACATACAGTATTTTATGTGGCAATAATAAAATTTGTGAATTATTATTTAATCACATGAAGTAGACGACGTGCTTTTTGACTGCGTGATGCATATTGTCCTTGAGAAAGTACTTGAGACAGATTCGCTTTTGCTTCTTGCACCAGCAGAACGATTGGACTGTTCAGATGTAGTGACATTTAAGAGATTATTGATGCTTTTTGGAAGAAAACAAAAAAAGCCTTTTGTGCCTCCTTGCAGCCTGAATGTCCTCCTTCTGCTGTCAGGATGTCATATGACATGCTGTGTTTTTTTTTTTGTTTTTTTTCAAAGAAAAAAAAAATTGCAAAATTTTAGGTTTGCATGGGTGGATTTTGTCTTATGTGCTTTGATTAATTTGAGGGCTCGGAAGCCGAAAGCCCCGCACAGCTCCGAGTTATTTGCAGAAATGAATGCCTTATGAACTCCTGAATCTGAACTCAAAAATGCTCTGCAGCGGGCCTTGTGCTGAGTCTGCGAGAACGACGTCAACATTGTTGTTTGAATCGCCACAACCGCCATTTAGGTTCTTATTTTGACAAAGAAAGACGTCTCGTACGTCCGCTGTGCTAATTTTATAGCTTCAAGTGAAATCCACACGGACGTTCTCATTCCTATTCAAACCCACATCCACATCCCAAAGTATTATTGGGCCTCCACTGGGTTTATTCTTTCTCCTGAGGGAAGAAAGCTGACATTGCATGGGTGACGAGGTTTACTGAAAGATTATTTTATTACATTGCTACTGAGGATATGTGGCCAGCGCAACAGATTTAAGATTTTAGATGTTTTTTAGCACCTCTGTGTCTTGGATTCTCAGCATAGTCACACACACACAAACAAGCACACGCCTTCATTAAGAGGTATTTTGAGATTGAGGAGAGAAGTCAGGAGAGGACACGTTCTATGGGTCCACTGCACCAGTTCGCTGTTTAATAATCGGAGCTGGCTGCCCTCCATGCCAGCAGCCAGATGCTCAGCTTCATCTCCATTCACATGGATGCGCGTACACAAACACGGGACTTCAGCAAGCGTTCCACGATTCAGGTGGAACGCGGTTTATGTTCTGGTCATTCGTGCCATGTGATTATCAGAACTCTAACTCTGTCAGGCCTGTGAAATGACTGCAGACAAAAAGCAAAAGAAAATACATGTTGTGTTTTCATAATCAAATGGTCAGATTAATCATTAAGCCTGAAGAACAATTTTTGTAAGATGTCTGTCAGTGATGGTGTCTGTCACAGAGAACTAAAAACTATGAATCGTTAATGGATGAAACTCTGGAGCTTATAAAAAGTGCATTTAATCTGTTTTTACTCGACGAGCAGTTCTTTTTCCTTTCAAAACCTTCTGAAATGGATTTAAATACTACTTGTTCTCTAAAGTAAAGTACAACTTTATGTATGAGACACAATCTTTTCAGATTTATTTAGTCTTTTTTTACACAAAATAAAAAAGCCCATATTTTTAGTCCATCATTACGAATGGAGCGGTGAACTATGCAGACGCGTCATCATGCTGCTATTGTTTCACCCACTAAAGCCACTACGTGTTTTACCAAAGGAGGCTGATTTCAAATGTTTACTGGCCGATAAGACACAAGAAACAGAAAGAATCTACTGACGGGAAACGTGTTCACCCATTACACCGGAACACCAGTCTTCAGCCGTCTCATGGCGTCTTTTCACAGAACTCGTGTGCATCACCGAACATGGACAGTAAATCGGATTGATGATTTGACCATGAACTGAAAATAAAACTACTTTTTTAAGTATTCCGTAACAACCAACGCCCTGCTCAGGATTTTTTTTATTAGCTCACAGCGAGTTGTGTGATTGCGGGCTCAGCTAGAGTCACATCCAATTGTCCTACGTTTAAATGAAACAAAATTAAAATGTTGGCAAGGTGGCTAAGGTCACCATGAGGGTATCAGCAAGATGGGGAGTCTTTATTGAACATAAGTATGTGACATTCGTGAATTGCTGCTATGCTAGTTAGTGTTAGCATAGCGCTACCAAACTTAGGATCAGCGGCGAGTTTTACAGTTCAGCGGAAAAAGATGAAAGGATGGAGAGATAAAGGTGAGAGACCATCCCTCCTGAGCTTTTAAATATTTGATCGCTGAACTATTTTTTTTTATCCATCAAAGAGCAGGGCGGTGTTTATATCTGAATTTTCCGATAAGTAGGCCTACTCATTACTTGGTAACTTGCTTGTCTCTGTAAATAATGTAATGGTGGCCAATTAACTTGTTTTTGTGGCACGCAATTAACGTTCTGAACTGCCCGCATTCACTTCCGCATACTGTAATTATCTCAATGCATGACATGGCTTCTTCTAATGTGGTATTTGCTTTAATACTTTTCTGGTGAAATTCTAAAGAAAAAAAGAATACTTAACATTGTACATTACCAGTTAAGAGTTTGGACACTCCTACTCTGTGGCAATTAAGTTAAGATGGATGAAAATTTGAAGAATCCAATGCAAGGAACATATTTAGTTTTTATTTATATTATTTATTTATAGTATTTATTTAGTTTTTTTTTTACTTTCTACTGTAGCAGTAGAAAGTGAAGTATGTTTGATGAATCTGTTTTTTTACAGTCACATCTTTTTACCTTCATGGCTGCTTTCTTCATTTTTGTCATCATGAAAAGCCACTTCATGAGATTAACATGAGCGAATGATAAGAAAATGTTCGGTATAAAGCTTCAGGTCTGTTGGAAAACCATCACCATTGACTAAATTAAAATGTTTAAGAGATTGAAATGCTGCCATCACAGCTCCCTGCATTGGAGAGACTTGAATGTTCAACGTTTTGCCTTGTTTGCAATTAATTTTGTTTATTACATCCCATCATGTTTTTTCATTAGAAGAGAAACTGCATGTCTAGCTTTTATCTGTTGAGCAGTTCTTATTTTCACTGTTGCATGTGTGTTTAATCTGAGTGAGTTCAGCTAATGTAAGCTTGCTGTCTATTGTTTCCCCCTGGTCATGCACCAGGGCCTGGAGACAGGCCACGTATGAATCAGCAGGCTTCCAACTTGCTCCAGCATGCAAACCTGAGAACAGCCAATGAGAGGGGTTTTTTTTACGGGTTTCAGTTTGATAGCGTCTAGTAAACGTTTTAAAAAAATAATCAGGATAAGAGCTGTAAGTTACCTACAAAACCTATACTTATTTTTCTTTTTTTTTTTTGCATATCTGTACAAATTTTAGATGTGTTTCAGATGTCTGAGAGTAAATATTTAATTGACTGCATCACAGTTTAACCTGCAATGTTAGAAGAAATGCTGACACAGTTCGAGTCGGACAAAAAATGTGAGTAAACAGTCATTCTCCACACCTCCACAAAGCATATGCTCTAAACTACTGATTGGTAATCCCCCACCCACTCCGTGTGAACTAAATGATTACTATACTAAAAGTGATAGCAGGACTAAATACTACTTCACTGAAAAAAAAACCCAATGTCATTGCAACATTGTTAGCCAGACAGGCGGCTTAAAACCTAAGCCCTCGCTCAATCATCCATACCCATCGTAAAAAAAGATCAAATGGTGGGGAGAAAAACGCTGACTTGCTCGACTGATAGAGAATGTCTTCCAAAACTGCTGTTTTTTATGGCCCATCCTCGGTGAGATTATCATTGAGAAACCCATTAGTGTGTGTTCTTTGGGTTTGTAGAGTGCCTGGTTCAGTAATGTGGGGTACAGTACTGGGTCAGTGGAGGGGGGGGGGGTCAGCAAATATCAGGCTGAGTTGAAACACGCCTACTCCTCAGATCACCACAGCTTGTCTTCTAACAAGAACCACATGCTCCACAAATCTGTGACTCAATGACAATCCCGGCCAGCTCACCATCAAAATATTGCTCATGAGCTAAAATGACTAATTAAGGCAGGGAAGGTTGAACAGGATATGCTCAATTCTGCCTTTCACTTAAGCACGGAGTTTACATTTACATTTACAGCATTTACCAGACGCCCTTATCCAGAGTGACTTACAATCAGTAGTTACAGGGACAGTTCCCCCCTGGAGCAACTTAGGGTTAAGTGTCTTGCTCAGGGACACAATGCAAAGTACTGAGTGGTACAATTTCAATCTCTTGCACTCTGTCATCGGTGTTACTTGCATGCAGTTGAATTCAGGTAGCACAGTTCTTGATAATTTAGGAAACAAACCAATTTAATCGCCAGTGGAACTTGGCTTGGTCAAACGTTACCTTTGGGGACACTAGTTTCAAGCTGGCACCCCAGTTTTAAATTAAATTAGCTTGTATTGACAGGCATGGGTTTAAATCATACAGAATGAGGAAGTTGCTCTCAGTCATCAAGCTTCTTTTAAACTGTAAACTGTAAATCCTGAGGGCATCTTTTGACCTTACACTACCAAACAAGCCTAGTTCCACTTTATAATTTCTGTCTTTCATGATGGTACCCATGTCAGATTATGCAATCAAAGTATCAGAAACCATGGCCATCTCTTGACAAGTCTCACCACAACTAATTTTCCTTGCATTTCATCAAGAAGGTCAAGGGTCAAGTAACTGTCAATCACGGCTATTAAAAAACATGCAGAATGTCTTTGCCAAAACTAGGAGAGAAATAAAACAAAAAAAAAAACATTAATGGCATTTAGCAGACACCCTTATCCAGAGAAACGTACAATCAGGAGTTACAGGGACAGTACCCCAGGAGACACTCAAGGTTAAGTGTCTTACTCAGGGACACAATGGTAGTAAGTGGGGTTTGTACCTGTGACTTCATATTTCTTACCCCCTAGGCTACGACCACTCATTAGGGGTCACTGGCACACACTTGAATAAACTTCATTATCACATCAGGGCCATTTGATGTCACCAGTGTTAATATTTAAAACTGTCCAAAAAGAAAATGTTGTTGAAATCAAATCCTGTCCGTCACAAGGAAGTAGTAAAATATGAGCATCAATGACTTTGCTTATACTGCAGAGCATGTCAGTGGGCTGTGATGTTCCCCAGTGGCCATACCAAAGGATTTGCTTCCTGTGGTCACAAAGATGCTGCATCTGCTGCCTGACTGTAGGAAATGAGAATGAAAGCCAGCCCAGATGGGTTTGATTCTGAGTACTTATGCTCAGCCCACATAGTATAGTACATTTTCTATGTCCACAGTGAGGTTAAAGCCAAGGGGGCAGATGGCAAACAACAAGCATGCAAGGCTATATTAACCTTTTGGGCTTTCCTGTTTTAAAGGTATTGGAATCACTGGATGATTTCCAACCAAATATGTGTTACACTGATCTGATGAAACATGTTGAAACACATCAAGTGCGCTTAAAAAAATAGCCTGGGAACTCCGGGCTCTTCACTGTCTCCTACATGTTAAGACATTTCAAAGCTCCATTTGGCCTTTTCTTTGATCTAATAACTATTCATAAATTGGTCAGCATTACTCTACATTACAATCAAGCATTTTGGTCCATAACAGAAAAGACCCACCTAAGAATTCGTATTTCAATGGCATTTAGCACAAGCATTTAGTGAAAGTTATTGATTCTCATTTAATAATGTTTATAATATTAATTTGTGCTATTCTGAACATGTAAGAATCCACATGCACTCGATTTTAACTAGCTGAACTCTAAATCTCAACATAACAAAAGTTATTTTCTTGAGATCATAAAATGAAAAAACTGTTGATACAAAAATGATACAAAAAAGAAAAAAATGGGTTCTCAAGATCATGAAAACCACTTTGGATACTGTTGAGATAACAAGAAAAATAAGTTGTGATCTTGAGATAACAAGATGAATAAAATGAAAATTGAATGTCCTCAATTGACTTAAGAACTTGAGAACTTGACTTAAGATAAAAAAACAACATATTTCGCAAAAAGAAACCCTCTCAACATGATGCCAATTCATCCTTAAATAAATATAATTACAAAAGTCAGTTTGGTGTCACGAGTTCACCATAACCAGGGCTTCTGGGCACAGATATAGGTAGTAGTGCTAACCATCGCAAATTTTTCATGTTATCATGTTGCTTCTTTTTTTTTCAGCCTTTTATATGTTATGCAGTGTATTTGTTTTGTGCCAGAGCATGACCACAGTGGTGGAAAACATTTTCTCACTATGCTTTTTAGCACAGTTTGGACCTCAACCTGAGCTGAACAGAAACAAACGACAATGTTTTTAATAGTGGAAGTAACAGAAATATTTGACGCATGGCGCAATGGCTACCGGCAGCGGCAACTTCTGATGACACAGAACAATTCGGCCATTCAGCTCTGTGCGATGTGGTCATTATTTGGAGATATGCAGATGGCTGGCCCCTCATGAGATTATCATGTTATACACATGGATATTTGTGGGATGAGCTGCCTTGGGGGAGGATTTCTTGGCTCAGCGCAGAGTGTGGCAGAGAGCTGCATGAGTACACAAAGGTCTTAGCTGTTTGCTGCAGAACGTTCAGGTCACAGGTACGATGATGCAATTCCGCGCTTTCCATAAAAAACTACTTTCCTGTCGAAAATAAAGACCCTTGGCGGTGAGACACCTTCTTTCCTGGCAACCAAGCTTCATACACAGACTTCCATTTTTAAAGAGGTTTGACCTTCATGGGTTTATGAGCCACGTTACAATAATTAAAATTTTCAGAGTGTTCTAGATTTGATGAAAATAAAACCTTTAAATTGCAATGTACACCAGTCAGGAACAACTTCAAATCTACTGAGAAGTGAAGAACACTGATTATCTGGCTATAATTGTGTATATCAGGCTGCAGGTAAAAGTCGATGTGTTGGATGCAGGACAAATAAGACACTTTCAGAAAGACAGCCAGGGAACCAGTGACCAGGCCATGAGTGTGGTACAAGAACGCGGTATGTGGTACAAACAGCTGAAACGTGATAGAAAGGTGTCAGACCGCCATGTCTACAACTGGACCATGGAGCATCTGGTGAGTAATCACATTTTCTTTGAGGTCAGTCGCATGCATGCTGTTCACCTTGGCAAGGACGCCAAGATGCACTGTAGGAAGAATACACTCAGTCAACCCCTAGGATCCCGGCATTCAAATTCCCGAGATGTGACCGAGCATCGGTGCTGGAAAAGCTCCCCCATCCATGGCATCCCCACCTCACAACCCACAGGATCTGCTGATAACGTCTCGGTGCCAGATACCACAGGACATCTTCAGGGGCCCATGCAGGCTTGGAAAATCAGACTTGGCATACGTAGGTTTTAATGTTGTGGCAGTTTCAGTGGATCCCTTTTGTAAACCAAACAGAAGCCGGTCCACCGAAACACATGTAGGCTGTTTAAATTTCATCCCATTGAAGCCTTTCTCCACAACCACAACTTGTACGGCCTTGTGAGCGCAGGGCATTCAAATCCTGAAAGTAATTATGCGCTACGCCATGATGAAGCTCAATGTCTACCAGGGTTTACACTTAGGCTCTAAATTATACAGTGCGGCATCGAAGAGAAGCAATTACAGCCTCTCCTCGGTGTTTCTACTCTCTTGTTAAAGCTTCTCATTTGTCTCCCTGGTAACCTCTGAGTGGTTATAGGGGCTGGGAAGTTACTGTCCCACCAGCGGCTGGGCAGCCAGCGAGGGTCGTAACGTGATCACCGCGATGAATGCATTCTGGCCTGCATTCGTATGGGTCGCCAACAGCATGCGTCATGTGCTATGAGCGATGGGAAATGTTTCTTGGTCAACATCAGTCTCACCAATAAAGCCCCGTTTCTGAAAAGTTGGAGTTTTTTTTTTTTTAACAGCAACGGCATGCCATGAAAAGCACTCACGGCTTCGGCCATCTCACGCACAAGTTAAGAGATCCCGTGCACCAGGGGTGAAATTAGGTTAACTCAGAAACAGCATTGTTTTCCAGCAGTCACACAGCGGTAGCAGAAGCTTGACGAAGGAAGTAAACAAGCAAGCAAAAAAAGCCCCCACTCTCCTGCGGGCCATGTGACATGGGCAGCATATGACTTTCATAACTTCACCGGTCATTACTCGGTGACGAATGGACACAATCGAGCGAGTGTTTTGTGCAGCTCGCCCCTGAAAACTCGTGTCTCGGTCCTCTGCCCTGAAAATTTATCCTGGCTGATGGCGACCTGCTAGGCATTGCACATGAATGTCCCATGTGAGGGAGGGAAAAAAGAACGTATCAGACAAGCCTATTATAAGCAAATGCCCCACCATTAGTTCTGTTTCTGAGAAGCTATCCACAGCAAGGGAGATAATTGGTCGTCATAGACAAAAAGCCTGTCTGATATAAACCATTAAACCTTTACAGTTCTACCAAATCATATCATCTGCTCATGCATTTGTGATGTAATTAGGTCAGTTTTGGATAGTTTTTTTCTAACATAACAGAAAATAAAGGCGCAATGCCTGATGAATTAGAAATAAAATAATGAAATTATGAGAACTAATAGATGAATAGTAATATTGTTTGTTGGAAAAGGCTTTATTAATAATGTAGGTGAAGGGACATGTCTGAGTTTGAACAGTGTTTGAACAGTTCTCCTGCATGTCTGAACAGTTGTCACCTTGAGGGTGAGTGCTGAAAAAAAACGTGTTTAATTGCAATGGTATTGTCATGTAATTAATAGCATTTAAGTTATTGCCCTGAAAATTGTTTGAAAATTTGTTTTTTTCACCATTTTAACAGTCTATTGGATTAGATTTTAACCCTTGTAAATATATATTTTTTACATTTATTTTCCAATGTAAACAACAGTCAGTCTTTTTCTGTGTGTTAAGTAGATACATAAATACTTTTTGTGAAAATTCATTAAAATACTTTAAGTGTGTGTGTATGTGTGCATATATGTAGTGATCAAAACCTATTGTTTTAATATGGAGTCCTCCTTGGTGTTGCTGTAAAGATGATGTTAAGACATTGTGTGTGGCTCCACCAAGTGGCAGCTCCGGACTTGGAAAAAAGATTCTCCAGGCCACACGGCCATAAACCCAGACTGCTCAGCTTCAGCCTGCCTGCAGCAGAGGTTCTGAATATTCACAGTGATGTCAGCACTCTGCCATCCTGGGGGTGACGTGGAGGAAAAGCGTCACACTATGTTTTCTTTTTCCTTTTTTCCCCAGAGAAATGCCGTTCAGACTGTCTGAATAAGCGTCTCTGGTTTTCAAGGCTGATCAGCATTCCCGGGACATGTCACAATTTGACTCACTATGACTCACACTGCAAAACAAATAGGCTGGCATCACTGAGACACCATTTATAATTTCACATGAACAGATTTTTTAAATAAGCATTTACACCCACTTACAACCAGAAGAGGAGGAGTTAAGATGTAAATGTGCATTATTTTGCAAATCATCACCAAAGTAAGCACTTACATGAAACATAAAGCACTTTATGGAACGTTTCTTGTAATACCTGTAGCATTTTCTATTAAACCACAGTTCATGTACACTGTTATTCATTCAGTGTGGTAACTGAGAAAAAAGAAACTTCATCTGAGAGAAGCTTGGTCATGACAGACGAGAGGGTGAAGAACTGCCATTGTGTCAAATAAGTCACCCGATCTGTCCTTAAAAGTTGATAAGCACCCGTCCCCTTTCTCCCACCGGCCAGCATACTGGGCCTGTTGTTCCTGAGCTCATTACAGGTCTGTTCTGTGCGCACAGAGGGAAAAGGCTCCTTTAAAGTGGCATCACCACAAAGTTTCAGTCCAGTAACAAGAGTATAATGTATGAGTATAAAGTCGCCCTCCATTTCTATTTAATGCATGAGAGACATAGTAGGGGTAAGAGACCAGACTAGTCAATATTACTAGGGATTAGTCATTTTTCGAAGAATAGGAACATTTATATTCAACCAGCAAATTTTCATTTTTTTTTGCCAGAGTTGTATAATTATGAGATATACATAATGCTACGCCTACCAATAACAGTATTATCCCATATTATTGCAAGACATTACTGAAATATGCAAAAGTGAAAGTTAAAAAAACTGCCTAATTTGAAAAAGCAAAGTATAAAACCGTTCAATATTTAGATTGTACCATTCGGCTAATGAAATCAAAGCCAACTGGTTTAAAAAACGAAGACTCATCCGGGTGCAGCTCCAGTCGACCCCGGGCCTGGGTGATGAGGTGGAAGCGGTCAGTAAATATTGCAGGTTGGCTGAATGCACCCACAAAGGAAGTCGGGCCACAGGGCGTACATCTGGATGAAAGGTGCCTTCCTCAGGCACCTGGCGGCCTCCGTGTCACATTGGCACAGTATTTTCTCACATCTGTCATTCAGGGAATCTGGAATGAAAGTGGCATCAGGGTGCATTAGTGACTCATGGGAAATCCGGTGATTTGCCTGGTTGAAAGAAGCCCTTTGGCCCGCGTTTATGCTAGGTGGCCGCTTTGCATCACAGGTTATGGTGCACACTCCACCGCTTAGTTTACAAGAACTCAAAATCCGTCGAGACGTGGGTCTGAAATGCTGGACCCTGTCCCGTGGACCCCTCCCGTCCGTCACAGTACGAGCTCTGTACGTTCAAACCGCTGCCTTCTCTGTTCAACGTTATATTAATGTGCATCATAAGTCAAGGGATATTTTACAGGCCCGTTTACCATAGGCCCTGTGCAAACACAGAAATGCCTCTCTGCCATACCGCAGTCTGCCTCTCTGCCTTCACACGTCCAGTGGTATCTGTCGGTATGAGTCTGGCAGCCCGCTCGCTCAGCATCTCCGTAGCAGCAGTCATGCTTGTGGCAACACCTTCCCAAATGCAAAGAAAACCAAAAGGAATGTGAATGCAAATGAATCAGAAGCGTTGGTCATTTTTAAAGGGGACACGTAAGTTGTAAAAAAAAGTGAAAAGTATATTGTGCATCTCTCAGGTTTGGGCTACAGGAGCTTTAAACAAGGGGTTGGTTAAGATTGATTTAGAGCTGTAAAGACAGATTACAGTGCCCATTTTGTCTTAAAACAACCACAGAGCTGCGTTGAAAATGACACACTCGCATCTCACTGACTTGATAGCTTCCTAAAATAACCCTTTGGCATCCAACTTGTATTTGGGAGACAAAACCTCTGCGTGATCGATCCCAGTGACAGAAATTACCCTTGCTGTACTTATCTCACCAGTCCGCTCTGTCCCTGGGCCAGCCCTGCCCTCCCACGCCACAGTAGCAGCCGTACATCATGTAGGCCAAGGCAGATCTTCCCGTGCTGCACTTGATGACTCCGGCCAGCTCCAGCAAGCCCCTCTTCCTCCGCAGGGGTGTCTGTGGCGTGAGCGCGGCCAGAGGCGCTGCTGTGGAGGAAATTACAGCTCAAGTGTGCTTGGTGCGGGACAAAACCTGCCACTTCGTCAACAGCAAGCGAAGAAAGACCCGTTTTCATACACATACAGAGTTCTGTATGTCTGCAGGTCAACATTCAAATAAAAAAAAGAAAAGACTATACACCAAGATTACAGATTTACAGACTGGATGAAAATGGTTAGATGTTGTTTACAGCAATTGCCTAAAGTTAATTAAAGAATTGAGCCTCATTCATTCATAACCTGGCCAACAGAACGCCTTACACTTGTACACAAACTCTCTCTCTCTCTCTCTCTCTCTCTCTCTATATATATATATATATATATATATATATACACACACACACACAGACACACACACACAAATATAACATGTAAGCACCCACTACTCAAATGAATACAATTCTACATGAAATAAAGAGGAAATACATGAAGAAGATTAGTAAAACAAGCAATTAAGACACGCAGGACTGAACTAGGCTACAAAAAAGAACGTGCATACCGCAAGAGCACTCCAATTACATAAAAAAAAACCTACCAGAGAACAAAAAAAGAATCCAGAACAGGAAGGACATGGTCGCTATAATAATGCAAACATTGGGGTCGAATCTCTGTAGATGGCAACAGTAATCAGCTTGTTTCAGAGACTCTCCTGAATAATCTCCTGGGCACGGCTGCCTCTCTGAGCGCTCTGTCCACCCTAATCCCCGCCTGCTCGCCAGAGGAGGCGTCCTAACCGTGTCACAGCCCTGAACTGCACTTATTGGCTGCCACCATCCTGTAGGAAAGTGTGAGAGAGCTGTGAAAAAAGTCACCACATCACATTTGTTGACTTGTGTTTCCTCATCACACAAAGAGACCAAACTGACCAAAATTACCTAAAATTTTATTCATGAGTAAGTTTAGAACAAAGGTGATATATATAGAACCATATAGAATGTAAAATTTTTTGGTGTCATACACAAACATTTTGTATACAGTACAGGCCAAAAGTTTGGACACACCTTCTCATTCAATGTGTTTTCTTTATTTTCATGACCATTTACTTTGGTAGATTCTCACTGAAGGCATCAAAACTATGAATGAACACATGTGGAGTTATGTACTTAACAAAAAAAGGTGAAATAACTGAAAACATGTTTTATATTCTAGTTTCTTTGCTCTGATTACTGCTTTGTACACTCTTGCCATTCTCTCGATGAGCTTCAAGAGGTCGTCACCTGAAATGGTTTTCCAACAGTCTTGAAGGAGTTCCCAGAGGAGTTTAGCACTTGTTGGCCCCTTTGCCTTCACTCTGCGGTCCAGCTCACCCCAAACCATCTCGACTGGGTTCAGGTCCGGTGACTGTGGAGGCCAGGTCTCCACTTTTTGTTAGGTACATAACTCCACATGTGTTCATTCATAGTTTAGATGCCTTCAGTGAGAATCTACCAACGTAAATGTTCATGAAAATAAAGAAAACACATTGAATGAGAAGGTGTGTCCAAACTTTTGGCCTGTACTGTACATTATTTAAACAATAATCTCATAATTCCAGAACTCAAATAAAACACTGTGTTGATTTGAATAGATTTTGTGTGTGTGTGTGAAATGAACGTGGACCTCGTCCTGTGCGAGATTATATGTGGAAAGCGAGTGCGAGAGCGGGAGAGACCGTCTACATTATTTGGCGCGAAAACGCCTGGTCGAGTCAGGCCAGGACCCGGCGGTCGAATGGCGGGGCCGGTAGGGGGCGCTCCTTCCCAAACCGGACCGCACATGGAACAATACCGCCCCCGGTCACGCCGCCGCCGCCGCTGCCGATTTCTGTCGGATGCCGCGTAACTTTCGCTTCGCGCCGTGAGGACTCCGGAGTGTCAGGAGTGGCGTGGAGGTGGGTGTACCGCCGAAGCGCGACCGTCCCCGGGGCGAATTAGCGTCTCTTCCGCGGGTTTGAAAAATAAAAGAAACTGTGCTAGGCGTGCTAGCAGGCTAGCGCTGTGTTGATTTTACGTAGTTTATGCTCCGAATCGAGAGTTAGCGAGCCGCCGGGTGATTCTGAACGTCACAGTCGTCACAAGACGTTGTTTTGGGCCTTTGAACAAATTGCCACTTTTACTGTGGCGCGGTGAACGACGCGTTTGTTATAACACGTAAGCGCGATTTTATGTGAATTCGTGGTATTTGGTTTTAAGCATCGAAAGGCCTCATTCGTCTTTCGTGCGTTCATTTAATCCCGTAGCTGCTCTAGCTACGGTTTATTTTGGCTATCCTGATGATGATTTATCGCGCTGTTTATCAGGTAAATACAATTTCGTGTTTTTTTTTTTTTTTTTTTTGGCGTTTCGTGTACTTCTGTAGGCGAGTCGAACTGGTCCACGTTGACTTTTACTTCTCACCGAGCAGGAAGTGAATCAGACGCACTTTTTTTTTTGTTCCTGCACAATTGCATCCATTTTGCTCACGTGGGCATTTGGCAGGTTTTTTAGAACGTCGTGGCAGCCAGCTGTTGTCCAACAAAGTTGTTTCTGCCTTTTAATGCGCCTGCATGGAACACCAAGACAAAAATTCATTCGTGGCAATGTCCACGTGATGGATCCGTAAGAACATGACCAGGAGTCACATTTAGCACTAATTAAGATTAAATTAAGTACCTTTGCTTATTATTAAATACTTGTCTTGAACCTTGTGTGAAGTTCTGGTTCGTGCTACTCATTTCAATGTTCTCTTAAAGGAACAAAATTACAATTGAAACCTGAGATTCCTTGACTCTGGTTCGCTTTTTGTATCAGATCTTCAGTGACTTTGCACTGTAAAAGCACACCCTCCCTCTTCCGGACCCGTAAAGATGCGAACACCACGCAAGGGGCAATGCGGTGGTAACCGTCGTCTCACGCGAGAATGCTGCTGCTCTGCCTTTCAGCTCTTGGCCACGAAACCCATCCCGAATGCACGTGCAAGCATGTCCATGCGGCATCAGGACCGAAGCTGCCGATGGCAGGGCATCCAGGAGGGCCTGAAGTTTATAAAGTGAGTACCAGTGCGGCGAAGGGAGATCGTCCGTGACGTCTTGTACAGGTTCATTGCTGGTTTTACGTAGTGAACCATGTCGCGTGGTGCCGTGTGTTGCTTCCATATTTCAGAGTCATGTAAATTACACCTGATGATCTATGCCTGATTTTTTTTTTCTAATTTTATTTATTTATTTTTCTTTCAAATTTGCACAGAAATTTCAGAGAACATATGGTCATGAAAATGTGCCGTAGAGTAATGTAAAAGTAGTCAAATTTTATTTTATTTTTTTTTGTAAAAGAAACCCGACCGCAATGAAAACGTTATCCCCAGGACTTCTTTCTGATCACTGATCTTTCCCCGTGTGACATGCTATCATGTCGCCTGCGTGTAAAATACATTGAATGACCCACAGTATTTTATTTCTCCTCTTATCATGCACTTTTTCATCTTTACCTCTATTCGCTCCTCAGCAATATCAGCTGTGTCAGTAAAATGGGGACTAATCGGTCATCAATAGTGCTGTATTTTTTTTTTTATTGTTCAGGAACTGCTGTTCAGACTTTATTTGTTTCTGACTGGTTTTTAGATCAACTTTACCATATCCAGGAACACAGGAACAGTATGAGGTTTGTCTCATTTGTGTCCCACGATACATAGTGTTAAAAGAGTGGCGTTACAGCAGCAGTATTTGTAATTGTGCCTTTCTTTATGTGGCTCCAGGTGTTCATTCGGGACCTTGTGAAGAATCTGTTTGGTGAAGGGAACGATGTCTTCAGTGAAGGGGAATGGACCAGAGCTGTAGAATTGTACACGGAAGCCTTAAATATAGCTGAGTATGCGGAGACTGAAGACATCATTATATCCAGTGGAATAAGGGAGAAGCTGTATGCTAATCGAGCTGCAGCGTACTTGAACATTGTGAGTGTTTTTTTTTTTTTTTTTTTTTTTTTTTTTAAGCAGTGCACAACTCTGCTGTTTATTGATTTCATGTGCTGCATTTGGACGTAAGTGTCTGCGTTGCAGGGATTTCATGATCAGGCACTGGGCGACTGTGAACAGGCTCTACAGCTGAATTCTGGGAATTACAGAGCCCTGTATCGGAAAGCCATGTCCTTAAAAGAGATGGGAAGACACAGCGAAGCCTATGAGGCTGTGGCCAAATGCTCTTTAGCAGTGCCTCAGGTTGGGAATACGTCCAGCTCTTTGATATGTTGATTTGCGTTCAGTTACTTGTTGTTATTTTGCTGTATAGATGTCACATGTTCTGTTTTTTTTTACTTCAGGATGCTAGAGTCATAGAGTTGACACATGAACTTGCACAAGTGCTGGGGCTTAAAATTCGCAAGGCCTACAGAAGCAGGGTACGGGTATACGTGTTGTACTTTGTTGTTAAAGTATAGTAACCTTTTCAGTTTATTTCCATCAGGTTGCCCATAGACATAACCTCTTTTGTTTTGTTTTTTTTAAACAGCCTGCCTTAAATGTTGTATGTGGGCCAAGTTTATCTGGTGCTGCCAGTGAAAAAGTGAGGTTCAACAAGTCCATTTTCAGATTCCCAGAACATGTTTCAAGCTGTTCAAATGAACATAAATGATTTTATTGCTTATAGTGTACTTTTTATTTCAAAGATTTTAGCTGGATCTGCATCTGTCAATGATATTGAAATTGGTAAGTGTGCTCACGACATAAGGTCTCTTTTCTGCAAAAACTATATGTGTGAGAGTTGGTTTTGTTTGTTTTTGGTGCAGAAGAGCCCCCACTTGCTACTGAGGTTTCAGGCTCAGTGCCAGTCCCCAGTATGCCCCCTGCCATTGAAACGATGGAACCTGAGCAAGCCCCCCCGAGTGCCATTTCCTCTGTCATCTCTGTTGATGAGATTCCCATGCCACCACACACCCTCGTCAATGGAGGCAGAGCCAACGAAACCTATTCAGTGCCAGAATCCCATGTGGAGTTTGATTCAGAAATCATTGGCGATGACCTGGATGAGCTTCTTGACAGTGCAAATCCCTCTGATTCAGTGGCGGTAAGCATTTCTACCAAAATAAGTCATTTGAACACGGCTTTAGTCTAACGTTTTGCTTGGGTGCAAACTCTTTCTTGAGCGCACTAGCACAAAACTTTGACCATAAAAAAAATTTAAAAAACAAACATAAAAGCCACGAAACGTGTGCAAAGCTGCTTGATGGTCATGTTGGCCGGCATCCTCCGCCACAATAATAAACGTACAGGAATATCTGGGCCACAGCCAATCAGAGGCGGGCTTGCCATTCACGATTGGTTTTGAAAACAACATGTCCCTTGAACCCTGGTGAGTTTGTGGAGTTAAGTGTCTTGCTCAGGGACACAATGGTAGTAAGTGGGATTTGATCCCGGGTCTTCTGGTTCATAGGCGAGTGTGTTACCCACTAGGCTACTACCATCCTTAGCAAAGGATGCTCAAGATTCATTCTGGAAAAACTTTCAGGAAAATTATAGTAGGCAGAAGAAGTACATCCAGCCAACATCCAGTCCACGCAACCGTGACAAACTGGACCTTGGCTTCACTATTAATATATATATATTAATACACTTTTCGGTAATGCAGCATCACCACATGTACATTGTACATTGCCTCAACGCATGTAGTGGGCTGCAGCAGCCAAAAACACACATTTTAGACAATTCCATGTTTTGCAACCGGTCCCATTTTATTTGTTGGATTCAGTGTTTTCCACATCGCGAGATGGTTGCTCTCCTAGGTTGTTTGTGTGTGGGTGTATCAATCTTATCTATGTGCTCAGTATGTATGGCTAATTAAAAATGACATGCATTCTTGTCTAGATACTTACATTCTCTGCTAAGATACGTGCAAGCCAAGTAAATGATAAAGAATGAAAGCACCCTTGTGAGCTTACTTTCTCATCTGTGTGTTTGCTTAGAAGTTGAAATGTGTATAAAAATGATCAATTCGTTATTTAATTATACACCCTTAAATTCCTGCTCAAATTTTGCATACATAGATAGTACTCACATAAACATATCATACTTATCCTATTCTGTTCTCACACACAAATGTTTGATCCTAAAGAAAAAACTACTTAATTCTGTGTGCTCAGGCCTTATGTTGGTTCAGTGTTCAGCTGGTTTTGTCCGAGTATATTAGCTTTGCACTCTGTGGGTGTTCATATTTTGACTGCTCTTTGACTCCTGTTTTAGGCTATTCCCATAGCAGAGGGCCCTATTCCTTTACCCACCAGTATGTCCGCCACGGTCTTGTCCGCCCCCCTCCTCATGCCATCGCACATCAGCCACCCATTCATGAACGTGTTGCCGCCATGCACAGTGAATCTGCCAGCACCATACCATAAAACCTCCAGCTACTCTATCGGATTGGACACGTTTCCATCTCCGCTGGATTCCTTGGACAGTTTGTCCCTCTCTGATGGTAAACAAGGTACGTACAAACTAAGTTAGAAAATTAGTAGTAACAGATTACAAACAAATTGTAAACAGATAAAGGACATTTATAATATTCTGTAAGTTAGTGTAGTTTGGGGTCTTTCGCTAGTGGCGCTTGAGACCCAAAATCATTCAATATCAGCAAAGGTATGATTCTCTCTTACCATGCAATATCCTGCAGTGTTTATTTGCATATGTTTCATTATCTCATTAGAAACCTTGGTTACACCAAAAGAAAAATGTGGTTGAGCAAAATAGTATGTGCCTGAAAATGGAACACATGTATTAATGTATTCAATCACAACACCTAAGTCCTAAAATGACTTTAGAACACAGAAAAATGCAAACTTCTGGGTGTGAACCTCGTGCATGTGGCTTGATGTGTCACTCTGTAGACTTGCAGTCAAAATACACGACAAGGGAAGTTTTGTATGGAACCAACCAGTTCCACTCAAAATATGTCATGTCCAGCTAGTACAGTAGAGTTTCAAAACATTCGATTTTTTATAATATATATATATATACACACACACACACACACACACACATATATACATTGCCTTTATCAGTTCTATTGCATAACAGCCCTGGAAAAAAGCAAGTAGAGTTGAGTCAGTATCATGCAGTGGAAAAGGGGAAAAAGCCAACATGCAAGGTCTTAAGTGTCTTTTTTTTTTTATTTATTTTTTTTTATAGAAGAATCTAAAGTGACATCCCATCCCTTTTTCACTTATACAAAGCCTGCTGAGAAACCAGACTTCAACTGCTCAACGTCTCCATTTGTACCAGTAAGAAATACCTCTTTTAAGTGAGGACACAAGCATCGGTTATGGTTTGTCGTTTTAGTTTCTTTGATTCATTGACTGCTAACTGTTGTTTAAGATGAGCAGCAGTGAAAAAGCCTTGTTGCCACCAATTGGGATGTCCCTTAACATATCTGAGGGGAGCTTTTCACGAGTGGATCTATCCAACAACCCGCTTTCGGACACTCACGAGTTTAAGCAGGCGTGTGCCGTATGCTATGTTAAAACCGGTAAGATCATTTTTGATTTTTTGTTACTCCGATTGGCAAAACAGTGAATGTTCTGGCCTCTGTTCTGAGTTCCTGACGTATTCCTCTTTCTGCAGGACCTGGGGTGCTAGATTACACCCACTACACAGATGACCATAAATGCAGACAAGACCTATTACTGGGGAGAATCAGATATTCTGGAGACAACACTTGGAAGCTAATTCGTCCAAGATCAACAAAGAACCAGTATGTGGGTCCTTATTACATATGCAAAGGTAAACCTGTTCTGTGTATTATTATATATCTGTTTGTTTTTGTATTGTTAGTGTTCTTAAAATATTTTCCCTGGCTGTTAGATGTTGCCATGGGAGAAGAATGCAGATACCCTGGTCACTGCACATTTGCATACTGCCAAGAGGAGATCGATGTCTGGACTTTGGAAAGGAAAGGTTTCCTCTGCAGAGAGCTGCTGTGTGATCCGTATGGCTCGAGAAAGAAGATGCACCTCACAGTTTCTGCCATCCTACAGGAGCATCATGGGACATTTATGTTTTTGTGTGAGGTAGGACATATATTTTAAAATGATGTCTAGCTTTTTTTTTTTTTTTTTTAAGGCTCAGGTGTAGAAGTAATTTGTAAGCAAAGCACCCCTGCCCCGTATGGTGGGCGGGATCCATCCTTCACTTTGTACAGCAGGAGGACGCATTTGACTTGTAAATGGCGTTGATGGCGCTGCTCTGGGGAACATTGACCCGGTCTCGTCTTGTATCTCGCAGGTGTGTTTTGATCATAAGCCCCGGATCATCAGCAAAACAAACAAGGATAACCCAAGCCTCTGCTCTCATCCTGTGACAAAGCATAGTTTTGAAGACAAAAAGTAAGAGCCCCTCAGACTACACTTTCAGTGAAGGGAAGTGAAGCTCCTTCCGTTCTGGCCTTTTTAATGAGGGGGGTCTTAATGTCCTACAGATGCATGGTTCACATTCTGAAGGAGAGCACGGTGAGGTTCTCCAAAATCAGGCCTTACAATTCCCAGCACCAGATGGACTTGTGTCGGCACGAGGTGCGATATGGGTGCCAGCGGGAGGATTTCTGCTTTTACGCCCACAGTCTCATTGAGCTGAAGGTGTGGATGCTCCAGTCTGAGCAAGGTCAGCCCACGCACAACATAAATGTTGATTAAGTGACTCCAGATACTTAAAAGCTGTATCTATAGTGATCAAACTTCAGTGTGATTCCGAGGTTATATTGACAGTATTGTGGATTCTACATAGTAGTGCATCTTACTAATTAGCCTAATTTAATAATAAAAAAATATACATTGACTAATTTTTTTTTTTTTGTTCAGAATCATAATTTCAGCATCCTAGGGGGAGTGCACAGGTTATGAACAAATACTGTAAAGTAATACATTATATAATGTTTTTTTCTTTAAAGGTATTTCACATGAGAGCATTGTCCAGGAGGCACAAAAATATTGGAATGTGCAGGCCAGTTCACAGGGCATTCAGGTAAATAGAAACCGAAATGTTCTTTTGCTGTATGACGTGAAAATGAGCGTATGGGGATGGTACCTTGCTCAAAGGGACCTCAGTGGCAGTTCAGGATTTAAACCGGCAACCTTCTGATTATTGGTCCACTTTACGTACCCGCTAGGCCACCACTGCACCATTATGTTAGCATATTGACCAGAGCCTTGGGGTGGTAAACATCCTGACCAATCTGATTTTGATACCATGTCCTCTCTGTTGCTAAATTCAGGAGCTCCCTGTGGCTTTTAAGAAATTCGGGCCCCAAAACCTGAAGTTGCAGTTTGTGTGTGGGCAGTGCTGGAGAAATGGCCAAGTCAGTGAGCCTGACAAGAACAGGAAGTACTGCAGTGCAAAGGCCAGGCATCCGTAAGTCCAGGCAGTTTTCCAAGACACCTCACACTCAGGTTTGGGTATCTGATCAGTATTATTTACTAAGCTAATTGCATTTTCACTGAGACACACAGTGTGACAACAGTGTGTTGTAACAGGCTGTTTGTGAGTCACATTGTCTGTTTCAGAAATGCAAGTTTTTCCTGCAACTGAGATGCTTTATGGGGAAATGATCAATATTGTGAAACAGAATCTGCTATTTGAACATGTAATTTGAGAAGGATGTTACGGCAGAACACTGATCCATCCCTTTATTTTCGTCTCATATCTAGATGGGCCAAAGACAGGAGAGTGGTCTTGGTGCAAGAAGTTGCCCGCAAGAAGTGGACTACTGTGCGGCCTCTGCCCACAAAGAAACCTGTACCTTCGCAGTTTGAGGTAAAGATGCTGTCTTATTTCGTCCATCTCACTCGAGCTTTCTTTGTGCTGATTTTATTAATATATTTTATTAAAACAATATAAATGTATTATTAATGTATTTTCTTGTAGATATTTTGCTCATACAAAAGGAAAATTCTGAATAATAGATATAGGTAGATATACAGTACAGGCCGAAAGTTTGGACACCTTTTCACACCTTTTCATTCAATGTGTTTTCTTTATTTTCATAACTCCACGTGTTCATTCATAGTTTTGATGCCTTCAGTGAGAATCTACCAACGTAAATGGTCATGAAAATAAAAATAGAATGACAAGATGTACAAAAGTTTGCCCTGTACTGTATATGGTGTAGGTGCAGAATCATGTAGAGGGAAGTGTATATATAATGGCTTCAATTTAGTGTGGCCGGGGAATATCAGTAACAACCTATTAGTAATCAGATTGGCTCAGACAGAATGATATGTCTGTCATACATGTGACAACTATCATTCTGACCGACAGATTTGCAATCACGTGTTGACCGGCAAGAAATGCCAGTATGTTGGGAACTGCACCTTTGCCCACGGCATCGAGGAAAAGGACCTGTGGACGTATATGAAAGACAACAACAGTGAGTAACATAATCCCAGTGCTCCTCTGACGTTTCGTCCTCTTGCTGCAAATAAGTCATGGAAGCCAAAACGCAGAAAGAGCAACCAAATTCTCCGTTTTCTCTTAATCAAGTTGCGGATATGGAGCAGCTCTATGAGCTATGGCTGCAGTCCCAGAAGCCAGGCTACAATGAGGACAGCTCCAGCAGCTCCGTCAGGGAGAATGGCAAGCAGATCCACATGCCTACTGACTATGCTGAGGAAGTGGTACGTCTCTGCTGTAGAAAAATACACATTACTTAATATCGGTTAATTACCCTGCGTTTTCATTGAAATTCTAGGCCGGCAATCACTGTTGGCTGTGTGGCAAGAACTGTAACAGTGAAAAGCAGTGGCAGCAGCACATCACTTCGGACAAACACAAGGAAAGAGTCTTCAACTCCGAGGACGACCAGAACTGCTGGCAGTATCGCTTCCCTACCGGCACCTTCAAAGTCTGCGAGAGGTAAAATCACCTTGGATCGGAGACGCCTCGCCCGTTTGCACTGTGTACCACTGTGTTCAACTGTTCAAATAAACTTGCCTGTCGCAGGTTCCTCAAAGGTACCTGCACTGAGGAAGAGCACTGTAAACTGGCCCATGGGGAGGAGGAGCTGACCGAGTGGAAGGATCGCCGGGAATTCCTTTTGATGAAGCTCGCCAAAGCCCGGAAAGATCACCTCATATCTCCGAACGACAATGACTTTGGCAAATATAGTTTTCTGCTTAAAGACATTTAAAGGATTTTTAGTTTTAAATAAGTTAATCATTGAGCAAAATGTCAGACTTTCTTTGAAAATGGATGAGGGAGATTAATAACCATTGTCAACCCGGTTGGGCAATAATGTGCTCTGAGTTGGGGAACTGGAAATTGGTTCTAGCTCAGTTTGCATGGAGAGTCAGAACGGAGCTGGCCTTGTGTACTCGGCGGTCTTGGCCTAGTTGCTGTTACAGATGATTGTGCACCATTGTGTTTTATGTTGCAGTCATTTCTCTGGTAAACATGGATTTTATTATGAGGATCAATGAAACAAGGTCACAGCCAACAAAAAGACCAAAGGGAAGCCGCTGTCTTGGTCGGAGGAACCAGTTTGGATTTGATATGACAATGTTGTTGTTGTTTAATAAAATCTTTTGTTATTCTCCATGTTTAGGTTGACTTGTTCAGTGTATTTTTTTATAGTTTTCATAAAATCTACCTTTTGGATTTATTTTTTTTTTCTTTTTCAAAAAGCAGTCAAAACTGTATTTTGTTTTTCACTTTTGTTTTCAGTGTTGTATTGTCAAAAGCTGTTTTTATGTTAATTCCCTGTTTTTAAAAGGGAATTTGGGGTATGGACAGTGTTGTAGGTGCCAACCACCCCTCTCCCACCACCACTTGTCTACTGTTGTCTTTTTATGGAGGGGGGGGGGGGAACTATATTCTTTCTTCATTCTGTGCAATCTGACTGGCCATTTAACTACTAAATCACAATCAGTATTCATCCACTTATCTGTCTGAGGTAATGAGTATTCTGAATGTATATTCTGTTAAGGGACCATACCAAGCTGAACTGTTTAGACTTGAGAGTTTCTGGCTGTGTTTATGCCAAACAGGATAGGTCTGTGACCCTTTTTGTAACTAAAGATTTTACAATTAATCAGTCTTACACCAATTAAAGATTTTCTTTTGTTGCTTTATTTTAAACCCCTAGGAAGTCCTGTTTTAATTCATTATTTTGGAATCGGCTATATTGTTCAATTTTCCTTAAATAAAAAAATATTTCCCCCCTGAAACTGTCTTTAATGTTTTGTTCGATCCTGTTATTGTGCAGTCATCCAAATCATTTAAGAGCTCGCTCACTCATTTACCATCCATAACTGCAGAATCTCGATCAGAGAGGAGGCGTCCGGAGCCCATCCTAGGCCGTTAGGAGCTGGGCGGGGACTCAACCAGGGCGGGGCACCAGCCCATCACAGTCATTTAAAATCTTTGGTCTAGTAAATCATCTGCCTTCCTGTCAAACCTGTCTGATGTTTGGCTAGTTGAGCACTTGCCAGTGTGTAGCGATGGCCTTTAGAACTGCTTTTTTAAAAGCAGCACTTTACCACCCAGTTTTCGAGCTGAAGCAGGCTTTTCATATTGTTACTTCCTGAACAGATATGAAAAAGGCTAAATCATTATTTGGCAGTTTGTTCAATTTTCTGTACGCCACGGAAACCACATTGACAAAGGCTAAAAAAAAAAATGTTTTTTTGAAGGAGATCTTATATTTGAAATAATATATTACTTAATTAAAACAAAATGTATATATTTCATGAAAGTGGCCCAAAAAGGGCCTTACATTTGGCTTCCTTAAAACTGCAGATACCCTATTAATGGTGACTATGGTCACATACATTTTATACAGTGGGATAGAATGTACTTTTTGATCTTTCACAATGTGTGTTTGGTGTAAAGAAACTGAGCAACACCGCAATGTGTTTTGTGTTTAATGTGTAAGAGTTCAAACACATCAGTGACAATAGCAGGAGGTATTTCTCAAACAGGTTCTTCATCATTCCTAACATACGAACATCATATGAATCTCCTGAACACGGTTCATCACAATTCCTCATGATCGAATGACAGAAGTTGAGTATGTGCACTCTAAGATCATCAGCGTTAATAAATAATTCCCAAAAATGGCCTGAATGGTGAAAAATAACATTTTTCCTCATGACTTCTATAGACAAAAGTCTGCATAATAGAAAAATAGACTATTTTTTCCCGTGTTTTTTCTTCTTTACACTTCCAAATAGCAAACTACCAACAGCACACACACACATACACAAAAAAAAACATAGGAACTGATTTGATCAAAGCAATGTACTATTTTATATAGCTCTGGCATGTAACAGTCATATTTATTCTACAGGCTTTCTAGGACACGTTCACATGCTCAGCCACAGTGGTCGCCTTCAGGGAGCCTACAGGTCAAACCTAACATCCCCTCATCAGCACCTCTGTTACGTGGCTTCATAGCAAAGTCTTGCATTCTGTGAAAAAGAAGTAAACATTTTTCAAGCAGAATTCTTCTAATTGTGGTCCTCTTGGGCCATGGATTTTTACACCATTTCCAGCCATTTCAAAAGTGCTTTTTTTTTTTTTTTTTTAAATTAGCAACCTAATGTAACAAATCCATTTTGAAGACCGGATTGGAAGAACCCTTCTTAAAGCACATTCATTTCAACACCCTCTCATAAGATCCATTAAAGGGCAGTCAAGCAGAAAAAGACTTCCTATGGAAGTAGGAATGACGTAGGCCGAACTTCGTGCTTCTGAAAACAATGCACAAACACCACAGCATGCTATGCTCACGTTGAAGTAATTGAAGAATAATCATCACCTGTGCACATAAAATAATGTAGACAGAATATAAATTACAACAAATTACAAGCAAGCAATTGCTGTTAAGTGGCACAACCATATGGCTCAACAAAAAAAAACTCCATGAATCCAGAGCCAGCTCTGGCAATTACAACACAGATTTTTTCTACACTCCACCATAAGGACACCAAATTCACTTTGAGACCAGGCTGGTATACTGCAAAAAATATCTTCAGCCAAACACCAAATACTTTCAATAAAAAGGCACACAGTTTCTAATCTGAACCTTTGGGTTAATTTACTTAGAGGTACAGCACCCTTGCTTCACAATGAATTGCAGACCTTTCTTTAGGGACAAGTTTAATAATTTTAACATTATTAATGACTAAGCTTGCAAACGCACAAGGAACTCATATTAAACGACATCTTACATTATGGTCTCAGTATAACAGTGGTGAAGTATAACAGAAGGCTCAGCTCGCTTATTAGCGTAGTTACGACTTGATTGTTGCAGGACGGATGCATGCACTTGTTGCGATTCATGATCAAGACCTGTGATAATTTGGCCACTGATGCAGCTAGGTGTGACTCTCTGTTGGTGTCAGCTTGGTCTTGTGCTCAGCCCTAGGCCCCCTGGCAGAGTACTGGACCAAAAGAAATGGCTCCTTGGTTTCCCCCTCACCCACAATGCTCTCCTCGTCTTCAGACTGGCCGATGCGTTGCAGGCGCAGGTAGCACCAGCACCCAAAAATCAGGGCACCAAGGGCCGCGATGGCAATGAAGATGACAATTACCGTCACCACCCCAGTCGTGGGGCTATGATCCGTTATGGACATTCCGCTCTCTGCCGGCAGAAAAGTGTCAGTATTACAGGAAAAAAAAAGGATTAAATGGAGAGCGTGACGTGGATGTTTAAGATCTGACCAGTTCTGCTCTGGTCCACTGTTCTACCTGCAGAACAAATAAGAGAGAGTTCATTAAAAATGTATTTTTAAACGTCATTAACTTGTTAAACGTTAATATGACTGGGCAATCCACTGATATTGTATTATTATGGCAACAGGACAATTCAATTTACCATAAGCATTGAATCCAGGAACGTACTTTACCATTAAGACTTTTAGATGGAAGAGGCAACAAATTGCAAAGATTTTGACACCGGTTTCCTTTAGTCTTTATTCAAGGGCTGATGCGGCACCAGGAGCATTATACCACAGTTAATACCTGTCAATATTTCATTCGAGAGTTATCGGATGCAACATGCCAGACCAGAAGTGACTCTGTACCCTCAGAACATGCTTTATTTGTTTCATGGGACAGTTGTGCTGATCAGCTGATCGTGTCTCACTGGGATTTTCCAACGCAGATACGCATTATGAACTGATACCTGCTGACTTCAGTCCTGAAGCATCCTGCGCTCCGTATTCTCTCGCCGCATTTCACATTTCCAGTCTGTTGAGCATAAAAGCAACACGGTTTGTGGTTTAAAACCCCTCGGCGTGTGGAAAGTGCGAAGAAATGACTGGGCGCCAGAACAGCGGTTTCCAGCGAGCGAGCCAAATATTTTTAAAAAGCGAGAAAACACTTCTACCAAACACAAGCTGCGTTTTCATGACAGAAATCGGAAACATGAGAACATGCGACGCGCGGTGATAACCGATTCGCTGCAGCAAACGTGAGATAAAATTCTAATTTCTCTCACCATTTTAGCGGAGGGGGACAGGCTGGGCGCTCCGGGGACCTAGACCGCCGGCCGTAAATCTGTGCAAAAAACGGCAGACTGTCCGTTTTGTCCGCGAACAGAACCATCGCCCGGCCTCCTCCCCGAGCCCGTGTGCGGCTGGCGGTACACGGAGGATTCTTCCTCCGCTCCGGCCACGACAAGAGGCCCGACGCCGTGCAGGAAACGGGCTCTGTTGCCAGATCAAGGGAAAGAAAATCACGCACACATCTCCGCCCAACGAACGCCCGAAACGGGTACTTGATGTAAGCGGATATGGCAACACAACACAAACGTTCGCGGCCGGTTTTGTCCAATCAAATGAGCGTCTTTGCACCGTCACTTGTTCTAGCAAAGTTCTGCAGCGATTGAATATTTTTAGAGGCCGTGTTGACTAGAATACAGAATATTTCTAGGTTACAGTATGTCCAGTTTAATAAAACGACCATACATTGGTAAAGGTCGGATATGTATAGGCATCTAAGAAAAAGAATAAATATATTCGTCATATATTCGTACCAATATATTGAATTAAATAAAGATGTCAGTTGTTTCATTTGAGTTTGTAAAAAATATTGAGTATGACGAAAACAATTGAAAGAGTATTACGCAGTTTCGTGCACCACGTGACTCGACCCGGAAAACATAGGAAGTTGTTCATAAAATAGAAACTACGCCGTGATGCTCGACGACTGGTGTCTGCTGTGAAGCCCACTGTACGTATTTAGTACGTAGTAGTTGTAACATTTAAGCTAATTTCATGTAAAACCAGAACTTTGCAACGCTTGTGTATACCTGGTTTATGAGTCAATGCTCTGAAAACGCGCATCTGTATACTTGTATTCTGATTCGTTGAAAAGTGGTGAAAAGTTTCTTTTTACTAAGTCTAAATGAAAATGGTCGTTACATTAGAAACTAGAACGTGTCGAGGCATTAATTGAAAAGATGAAGTACGGATACTCAGCAAATCCTTTTCTAATTCGCGGAACGAAACTTAGACAAGTGCATTTCTTAAAATGACATATTCAGTGCCTTGAGACAGATGTCGGTGTAGGAGTGGCATGTCCGCCTAGAGTGCTACCAGGGCCAAAATTAAATAGACAAAAAAAAATCATGAAACGTTCCACGAATTATTTAAAATGAAAGGTGAAGTGATTGTCAAACACTGCAGCACAACACATGGTGACACAACGAAATGTGTCCTCTGCTTACCCATGACACTAGAGGTGTGAACCTTGTCTGGTCTCACGATTCGATTCGATTACGATTATCAGTGCCTCGATATTGATGCATCACAATGCATGCCATACATTTTCTACACAGTTAAGGTCTTTGCAACCATGAGCAGAAAATCTCTCCGTTTAGTCCTCACTCACCTTGTAATAGTCTCGTATGTACTGGTCGTTCTCCTTTAAATGCACACCTTTCTCTGCATTTCTCTGATTCGTGTGTAGTGGAGGATACCCATTACAACCTGAAGCCACAAAAGCACCTGGTCCAGACGTCCGTGGCGTCAGGTGAGTGCGGACTGAACACAGACCGCTTTTCTGCGCATTGTAGAAAATCTAAAGCCGCTTTTCATGGCTCAGTGCGAAAAGTCAGCGTGTTTTTCTAGACTCCTGGTAAGACGTTCCAGCTTGGTGTGTGTGTGTTTCCAAGTGGCAGAAAGAAAACTCGCCTGTGGCAGAAGTGGCAGAAAGAAAACTCGCCTCACCGTGTGCCTCACCGTGCAGCGTGAAACTCGTACCCGGAGCCACGCTGTACTCAGGCCGCCACAGTCACTACCGGCACTACTTTTTAACAAGAAAATCACCATTATAATATAATCGATTATGTTCTGCAATATCGTCCACGTCTGCACCACGATGCATTGATTATAGGGTTAAATTCAACACCCCTACATGACAGGCGCCTTTGCTCAGTGGCACCTCAGGAGCAGCTTGGTGAATCGGGATTTGAACCGGCAACCTCCCGATTGCGGGTCAGCTTCCTAACCCGCTAGGCCACCACTTCAATATGCCCACTGTGTCATATTGAAATGTTTGTACATGAATCATGAATTACTTCCATCTGTCAAAGTTTCTCATGAAAGAAAGTGGGCGGGACTAAAGGCCTGTATCCTTTACAGACATGGCGCTACCTGCCGAAATAAGCGCCCCGACACACACACTACCGGGCCACACACACTACCGGGCCAATCTGGCGGTACCTCTCCATTACAGCTACTAGACATAGCAGGATGTTCTTCCAGGTCGCAGTTGGAAGTGAAAGTTGACAAAGGGGCTTGGCTTTGATGCATTTGTTGGACAAGGGCAGAGAAGACAAAGTTATTTCAAGTTCGATCTTAAATTTATGAGGTGCAAGTCTGAGCCAATTTATTATGGTTCAAATGTGGCTGAATTGTTAATAACGTTTCTCTGTGAAATGGTCGTACACGGTCTGTAAGTACATTCGGTGCATCTGCAGATAAACCAATGAGGCTATTTCTTCGTTAACAATTCAATTTCAATTTTTCAAACATAGGCATCTTCCATGAACATGGCAAGCGCTCCTCCCCTGGAATCTGACGCATTTCTGGGTCAGCCACCACCAACGTATGAGGAGAGTACCAGGAATCCTGTATGGCCCCAGTATGGGCATTTTCCTGGCTGCCCGCCCCCTACTCAGGGCAAGACTACCGAACATGTGTATCCGGTGCAAGGATATGCCCCTGCTTATTCAACACAACCTCCAAATCCGGTTAACAATGCAAATGCCATAGGTAATCTTTCTGTTTTACTTCAGCCAGAGCTAAGAACTGTTCATAGAAAACATATAGAAGAGCAGTATAAACATTTACATTTACGGCATTTAGCAGACGCCCTTATCCAGAGCGACTTACAACGTGCTTTCAAGTTAAACCACTGCTGAAGATCAATTAACAACGTGTTTTATATACATGTAATATACACTACTGTTTAAAAGTTTTGGGTCATTTAGAAATTTTCAAATTTTTGATGCTTAAGTCAGCAATAAAACCAGAGGGGTCAAAACTCCATGTAGTTCATGTTGTAAATAGCTGTGGATGGTGGAACTTTTTCAGCACAATTTGTCTGGAGTCCAATGCATGTTGTCAGTCACTTTAAAAGCTTCATTCATAATTATAAAACCATTTTCTAAGATCTCAGTATAGCTGAAAACAGTTGCACCAGAGCGATAAAACTGGCCAAACTCACACTAGAACAGTGTCTAGTGCATTGCAGATGTGGGTTCAACTACATCATTATTTCAATTATTCTTGATTATTATTTTTGTAAAACAAAGACATATAATTATAATTGACCCTAAGGCTTTTGCTGAAATAATTCTGAAGTTGGTTAAAAGGCGGCTCTTTTGTTTTTGCTTCATAGTGTCAATTCAGACTATATACATGCAACCTGCTGTTGCATTTGGGACGACCCCAGTTCATGTTCATTGCAATGTGTGTGCCAAAACCATCCTTACACGTCTGCAATACAGTAGTGGCACCCTGACGTGGCTCACTTGTGTTGGCTTGGCTTTCTGTGGGTAAGATAAAGACCCATTCTCAAAACAAAAATGTATTGCAATTACAATTTGTATGAAGTGGGACATTGAAGTATTCATCCGTTTTGTCTTGTTTCAGTTGCATCTATGGATGTTGCCTCACGCCATTCTGTTTAAATCCTTTGAAGGATGTGAGACACGTGTGTCCCAGCTGCAACAGCATTTTGGGAACCTACAGGCGGATTTGATCCTACCATAGTTCAGAAGGCTTGATCTTACGATCACTGTTTAAACTGAAGATATGCCGTGTACGTGCCTCATAAATGTATTCATGTTAAAAAAAATTGTGAAGTTGCCTAATTCTCTTGTTAAACATAATGTGGTGCCAGTGTCTTTCGTTCTGCGATCCCTCTATGTAAAACAAACAAACAAACAAACAAATAAATAAATCCATCCAAAATTGGTCACGAGTATTCTGAATATTCTTGGGAGGAAAAATGCCCATTAGCTTCCGAATATTCTGTTCATGTCAGAATTAACATCCATTAGACATGTGTTTTGTGTTTACAGGTTAAAATATATATTTAAACCTGACCTTCCACTTCATATATAGTTATACCACAGAGAATAGTTGTATTTTGTTAGAAAATCTTGTTAAATGGTCCTTTAAATAAAGTTCATGCTTTTTTCATTGAATGTACTAAATATCCACACACTTATAGATTTCATAATATTTAATCCACTGAAATGTGTCCAAACACAACAGACATGCAAACAGAACATACAGATAAATATATACCATAAAGTTCAAGGCAAATTTTGTTGGAGGTCCTCAACTTCATATTTCCACATTTTCCGGTGAATCTGGGCGTTATCGGAGAGGTCGGCCATCTTCACCGCATGAAGCACCGGTTCCGGACTGTGAGTCTGGACCAGCCCCATCACCATCACATACTTGCCTGGAGAAAATCCCAGTTGACATATTTACATGACATTCAGCTGGCGTTCACAGCCAGGGTACCCTACTCCAGCACACCAGGGACACCGTGGTAGTGGGTGGGGTTCCATCCTGTTACTTGGCAGCACAGAGTACACCACATCAGTATTCCGTGGTGGTTCCCTCCAAACATTTGTCCACATGTTGGTTATTGGGAACATGTTTATATGATTATTTATATATGTGTGTGGGTTTGTATTAAAGTACCTAAAACAAACAGTCACTTGAAACCCCAGGGCAGTAGGAAGCGCCCCCTTAACTAGAAGGTTGTGAATCCCCATCCACCAAGGTACCACTGAGCAAAGCCCCGTCCCCACACACTGCTCCCCGGGCGCCTGTCATGGCTGCCCACTGCTCACCAAGGGTGATGGTTAAAAGCAGAGGACACGTTTCGTTGTGTCACCGTGTGCTGTGCTGCAGTGTTTCACTATGACAATCACTTTCACTTCACTATAGGCTACTTATATATTACCCTGCTTTTTAAATAGTATGTATAATTACTTTTGAAGACAAATGTGCAAAGAAATTTAAACGAATATTATTAGGGAGACCGCGATACTTTTGGTAGCCACTAATCTCGAGAATTACAGTATATGAAAGCGGTTTTTACACTCGTAAATGCGACTAAATAAATCAGATTTTTTCCCAAACCCGCGAACCACTGACCTTCGGCGAGGCACGGATTTCCTTTTGGAATGCGGTTAACGCCCACGACCATGAAGTGCCCCGTCTCATCGAGCAGGGTCGCGGAATTGTGATCTGGCTGAACTTCCACAATCGTGCCCTGCATCCACACTACCGACACCGCCAGGGGGGTCCCTCTGCCCGGGCCGAGGCGCTTTATCCGGCATTCCGCTTTGCCGTGCGGCCCGGTGGAACTGTTGCCGTCACGCAGCTGACTGGATAGAACCTTTACTGGCGGACTCCTCGTTTTGCCGGGAACATCCATTTTGGTGTTCGCATTTTAGGATTTCGAATCGTGCTGTTAACTCAGGTGACAACTTCCGCTTCCGGTGAGTGTATCGCAGCTGAGTGCTCTATTTCAAAATAAAAGACCCTCTCACGACTAAACATAGTGAACCAAATTCATTATGTATGCATGCTCGGTGTGTTTTAATTACTGTTAAACACAACAAATACTTTAGAAATATATGTAGCAACGACCTGGATTGTTATCAGTTGGCCAGAAGCGAACAGAATCATTATCTATTTAATGATTCACGTTGCCTGGCAACAGCCCACATTATCTTTTCATCTCATCTGATAAGGGTCATGGCACAGGATAAAAAGAATGAACAACAATTGTTTATGTGACAACACTGCTTGGAAATGAGGGTTTACATTTATATACACCATTATATAAATATAAACCATATACACACATACTAGAGATTTTAGATGAAACCGTTTTAACAACTGTTAATCATGTATTGGCCACGTTTATATCTGGTTATATCAGGTGTAAAGATTAAACGATACACAAACAGTTCAGTAATTTGTGTGCTGGTATTTCCAGAGACATGTCAAATTGCCAATAAATTACTGCTGTAATTTTAGTTCTTAAAAAAAAAAAACAGGTCTAACAGGTCAGACTAGGTAATTCCCACATGCACGTAGTATCCTTCTCGAGCATTACGTCGGAACTTTCCAACAGGTGACGCTCAGGCGGCCGGTGGTGGCGCCACCAACTGGGCTAGAGCGGTAACGTCCGCCACGACCTGAACTCCAGACTCCAGTTCATTCTGTCGGAACTTGCCGTCCTGTCGCGTTGTTCTTTCACGGAAACTACCCGTAAATTACCTCTTTTGTTCACCACAGACCACTTTACCAAACATGTAATGATTTCCCCCTTAATGAGACTAATCCAAAACCTTTATTGAAATGAAAAATCTTGCCATTTTAGCACCAAAATGCTTTGATATGATTGACAGTACATGCTTGCGATTCATTTATTCATTGTAGAATGCGGTCAAGTCACGGAGAGCTTCCTAATACCTAAATTCAGTCGGTAGCAATAAAACCACAATCTGATCAAGTTGTAAATCTAATTGGGATGCCGAAGTCTAATGACTTTGAATTGTTTTAGTTAGCACCTAAATTAAAGGCTCAGTGGACAAAACGTCAGTGTCAAAAACGGGGTAAACAAGACACTTGCAGAGTATGTGTTTGATGTATTTGACAAAACTGTATAAAACTGAGGTCAACTGGCATTATGGTAATAAACATTGACTTGACTTTTTTTTTTTCTTTCTTTCTAAAAAAAAAAACAAAAAAACAAAACAAAACAAAAAAACAATAATAAATAAATAAAAAGTGAACACTGCTTTACACATCATAAGCCATGCTACACGAAACAGCCAAGCCTAGTGTAAAACAGTATAATCTGCAGTCAACTTTGGCAGGTTCGCTTGGGTTGTTGCACAAAATGCACTGAGAGAAAAAAAAAAACTAGATAAAAATGTTTTAGTGCACCATTTCATTTCCTTAAATAAATTTTATTTCTTTAAGAATAACTGGGAGAATTGTATTTGTAACCTTAGTATTTGTACAATTCTTTTCATGTTTTCCTTGGGTTTGCTTCAAAGGAGAACAAAAATAAAAAAAGTACGCTGTCACTTAGTGCAGTTTAAAAAAAAAACCAAAAAAAAAAAAAAACACGGTTGTGTCCATCAGCAATCCTTCAGTTTGCTTTTCTTGTCTATTCTTCAAAAGTTCTTCGGATCAGGTGGTGATTTCCAGTTGATTACATTTAATCCCAGTTCCTCAGTCAGTTTGGGGAGAGAGGCACATTTTAAAAATACTGCCATTTTCCAAGGACCGTGTCTTTGATTGCATCAACAAATTGTGCTGGCACCCAGTACACCCAATATTGAGAGGCTTCTGTTGGACCCAGCTGAAATGCCTGGTTAAAGAAAGGGGGAGGGGAAGAAGAAAGATAAGGATCATATAAGAAGATATTCAAGATCATCAACACTGACGTTCTCGTGTCAACCCTTCAACGCTGATACAAATTGAGACATATCTAACACTGACTAATACTTTGAATGACAATTCTACCATCATGTGATAGTCCTCGTGACCTTCAATTGGTTCGGTCACAACATTTTTGATGGAACCCATTGGAATTTTCTCTGTCCTTTCTGCAATACAGAAAAAAAGTCAGCCACATCGAATGATAAAAAGCGTGTTTCCCCCCGCTTCTCCCTTTATAAAAAAAGTAGCATTTGGGCTGTTAAGGCCATTTATGAAACTACGCCTGTGTCACCCTTAGTTCCAATCCACAGCTGATCCTGCTCCAGTTTGAAGGTGAGCCGCACTTTGCCTCCGGATTTGTTGTACATTCCGGATAAAGGCACGGTTGGTAAGCGTTCCTGTTCAATAAATAAGACATCACTTGCTAGTTATTAGCGCTACAAGGGAGTCATTCCAGTAGCTCCGCCTACTCAATACCTCTCCTACACTTCCTACATGAAAGAAGATTATTCAGGCTGAACATATGTAACAAGTGTATGAACATAGGTCCGGCATTTACACAAACAAAAAATAAATTGCAGAAGAGCACCCTTTACAAATGCAGCTAATTATTTTATTGCCAGGCCAGATCTCAGCTAAAATCAAACAAAGCAGATTTTCTAAACTTCGGCCTGTGAACCACGCTGTCTTGTACATGATTTATTCAGCAGTTTGTACAATTAATGACATTTCCAAATTAGAGCAAACATACCTTAGTTCCTTTTACAGACGGCATTATATCTTCTGGTTTTCCTTTATCTAGCACTTTTCTGTGTTGCTACAGTGTGAGCAAAAATGAAACATAAATGCTTTCATAGAAACCTGCAAATAACACTTAAGGGCAACAAGCAATGAAATCTGTACAATTACATACTTTTTGTCGACATAAAGGCTCCTTTTTATTCTCTTCAGCTTTTACTTCTTGTTGAATAACCTCTTTCGGAGTATTAACGGCTAGAACGTCATTTATTGTAGAGCCGACCACCATAATTTTTGCCCCATTCGTTACTTTGATCTCTCGTAACGTCTTATCCTCTGGTAGCAGTCCCTTATACATCACTTTCTGCATAGCGGGTGGAAGACCTAATAATAGGTTACAGCAAGAATTAAATATTATTTGCCATTTATGCACTGCAATTGGTTTGCTTGATCTTCGCACTCTTACCAGTTAATGAGTGAATCCGCTCTTTCAGCTTCGCTCCAGTTCCGTCCAAAGGAATCTTCAGATCATATTTGTTCTTGTTCCAAATAATTTTCAGTTCTACCATCTCCTTCCCCTCATCATCATCATCCCCATAGCTGATATCGGGACCATGTGTTGAGGAGTTTTCCCCATCTGTCCACGCTTCCTGGTCGACCGCCACCGCATCTGCTTTGCCATCGTCCTCACCGAACACTTGTGAGTCTTCGAGAGCGACGTCTGCTTCCACGACTACTCCTTCGCTTCCTGAGAACGAAAAATTGCATTACGCAGCATTCACAGCACAGTCGGCATCAACTGGCGCGGCCGCTTCTAGCTTCCTGTCTACTGTCATCTTGAATGACGACCGTCTCACGTTTCACCCGCTGTAACTAATCACCACGTTTCAGCCTTTCAGGTGCCCTGTTACTTATAACGTCAGTCAAGGTTCAGACGAGTTTCAATCATGTGAGATTCACAGTGAGCATAAAAATGTGCGAACGGTTTTCTTTTTCAGGCCTCTTTACCCACAATGTTGTAAAAGAAAGAATCGAAACGAAAAGCCCCACACCATACTCAGCTGTAGGTGTTTCACATTTATACGACAAACACTCGAGCATTTCTCTGAATGAGACGCGATTTGAGCAGAAAGACTCGTTCGAAAGGACAACCATCAAAAGTTACATTCCACATTTGGCGCGCAGGGGGTTCACTGAATGACACCAAGTTATGTGACCTTATTTGCTGGCACGCACCAAAACCCAAAAGGGCTATCGTTAGCCAGCTAGCTCCAGTCATGTTAGCTGTGTAGCTCGCAGACTAGCGCGGTGGTTTTCCACGCTCGTTTTAAACTGACAAGTTCAACGCGCCACCGAAACAAGTTGGGAGTTTGCCGCCTTCGCTGACAAAACCCACGAAATGTAAAGAGCGCACCACCAACTGACACTCGGCTAGGCTTATTTCGTCTATACCCACCATCCTGGGCCGCCATGATGATTGTGTACAGTCTGAAGTGTGGCTGCTGGGAAAAAAAACTGGGCTTCCGCTGATTGGCCTAAGGGGCCGCCGTATGGCTGTTGCCAGATCTCGAAAGGCAGACGACAACAAAAAAAGACGTCTTTTCATTTTTATGTATTTATTTACAGCATTAAATGAAGCAACAGATGCCCATATCCAAAGTGACCTCTTATCAGTTAGTTACAGGGACAGTCCCCCCTGGAGACGCCCAGGGTTAAGTGCCTTGCTCGGGGACACGAAGGCAGTAAGTGGGGTTGGTGTTCGCCACATGGCGGCGTGTAAGTGGCGGGCGTGGCAACATCACCCCTTTCTGGTCGCGCGTTAAAAAATCTGGCTTTCCTGCTGGTGGGACTCGGCAAGCTGCTTTCACTTTTACACCTTTTAAACACACTTTACTGTGTGTAAACCATCAACCGTTCGTCTCGAGACGCACTTGACACGCAAACAGAATTACATGGACCTTCAATTATGACTTGATTATGAAGCCAATTTACAGAATTTATCAGACGCGACTTTCAATCAGTAGTTACAGGGACAGTCCCCTCCTGGAGCAACTTAGGGTTAAGTGTCTTGCTCAGGGACACAGTAAGTGGTAAGTGGGATTTGAACCCGGGTCTTCTGGTTCACAGTCGAGTGTGTTACCCACTAGGCCACTACCACCCATCCGTTAGCAGAGCGAAGACCCGAATCGCTGGGACTGAATCACACGGTGACGACATGTCGCCTACCAGTAACTTCTAGCCAATGGGTGGGTCGGAGCGGCGTCCGATTCGGTTCCCGAACGCCGCGGATCGAGTGAGAGCCGGACTGGAAACCGAGTCGAGGAGTCGAGTCGCTCCCGACGCGTTGGACGCACGTATGGGGATTATGACTTTATGGGAATATTAAGCGGGTTTGGTCGCGACGCGTTATTATTACTGTCTTTTTTTTCTTCTTCTTTCCCGCCCCCAGTGGATTATTTTGCGCCATGGCAGACCTCCGGACGTTTAATGTCGTTGTACTTGGGATAGGATTTTTGTTCGTTTTCACTGCCTTCACAACCTGTGGAAACATTGAAGTAAGAACTGGGGAAAAACACTCCTGCTGCTCCTCCCAATGCATCAGCTCTATAAATCTACAGGCGACGTAGATAAGCGAACATGCTTGCATGCAATAAACTGTGCGTGGCGTCCAAAGACATCAACGCGACCTCTCCCCCCCCCGGAAAGTTTTATCAGGATTTTATCGAAGCTCTCGTCGCTAATCCGCTGTGAAAACCGCCGTTGTGACAGCGGGTCAGGCGCGTCTCGTGGTTCCAATTCGGCCTGTCCGTGGTCTCATGGAGATATCGAGACATCAAGTTCACTTGGAATAATCCGTCTTCTGTTAAAGTCCTCCTGCGTGATCTTTTCTTTTTTCTCCTCCCTCTCTGTGCCCGTTGATAGTTTATAGCGCAAGAGTGCTTTCCCGCGAGTTTATTGCCGACAGTCTTCTGATTTAAGGCAGAACATAAACATTTACAGCGTTTACCAGACGCCCTTATCCAGAGCGACTTACAATCAGTAGTTACAGGGACAGTCCCCCCCTGGAGACGCTCAGGGTTAAGTGTCTTGCTCAGGGACACAATGGTAGTAAGTGGGGTTTGAACCTGGGTCTTCTGGTTCATAGGCGAGTGTGTTGCCCACTAGGCTACCACCACTCCAGAAGCCAAGTTGCCATTAGAAGAGCTGTTTTATTGCTTCTACCATCTGATTTGCCAAGATCAATGGACAGGACCATCTGGACAGGATCTTTCGTCATGTTTTATTCCCAGAATTCCGTCTCCAGTAATCAGTATCTTGCTAACAATCTGCACAGTGGCAGTGAAAAAATGAATGCCGTGAGGGACTAGTATTCATGTTTTTCTCTCCCTTCGGCCAAACTACAACACGGTGATGTCAGGTTCGCCTGTCGATTCACGACCGACATATATATGGTGAGGCCATGTTCTTAATTCCCTCCTTTCTTTGTCTTGTAGCAAACTGTAGTGAAGAGCTTGAAAAATGGCACGTTTACCGGAAGTGCATATCACAGGTAAGGTGGATTTGTTAATAGTTTTTATGTTTTGGGGGTTGTTGAATTAACAATACACGTCTGTAGAGAAAAATATGTTTTGTCTATTCCCAAAACTAAAGTTGGGCAAAAGTTACGTTCTCGCCCCGTCACATCCTGGTGACATTTGAAAAAGTGTCTTGATAAAGTTCAAGTAGAAAAATGTTCCCACATACAGTGGGATTTGATCGTGAATTATTTATTAATCTATCACAATAAAGTGATATACAAGTAATAATGTGTGTACTTGTCCTCTCTTTACAGTCTTGGAATTATTTATGGAATTTTTTCCTTTTCAAATTTTCTGGCCCCAAGCATTGTGGCTGTGGTGGGACCACAGTTCACCATGATTATTAGTGGAATTCTGTATAGGTGAGTATCGGGGGCAGAGGGACATTATTCCCAGTGAGTTACTTTGCCAGGGCGGCCTGCGTTTCAGTTCATATTAACACTTTAAAATCTAACCATGTCAAGTTTTGTTTTTCGCCATATTAACTCTTCTGTTGTAGTGGCTACATTGCTGTATTCATCAATCCTTCATCTTGGTCCTTTTACTTGACATCACTACTAATCGGCTTAGGAGCTGCCAGTAAGTTTTATCCTCTAAAAATCAATAGCGACGCCACACAAGCTTTTATTATCACTAACATGTCTCATCATAATTTCAGTACTTTTGAATAGTTCTAAAGGGGTGTGCTCACTTTTGTCTGCGTGGTAGTAGCCTAGTGGGTAACACACTCGCCTATGAACCAGAAGACCCAGGTTCAAATCCCACTTACTACCATTGTGTCCTGAGTGTCTCCAGGGGGGGACTGTCCCTGTAACTACTGATTGTAAGTCGCTCTGGATAAGGGCGTCTGGTAAATGCTTTGCCAGCAGTTTATCACAGTGACATCTCAGTAAGGAAAGATATGAATTAAATCTTTGCGTGAGGGGTGTACCCACGTCTGTGAGATACTGTGATCTTGATTGGCTGAAAAGCACATGACTGGCTCCTTTAATTGATCTGTGATTATTGGATTACTTAATTTCATTATATGTAATATCCAGGGAACAGCTACACATATCATCGACCTTGGAAGGTCTAAATCTTTTCTTAGATGTTTCTGTTCACATAGAATGGCCTTCAGTACATTCAGCATGAGCTGTGTATAGTGTTTTTTGTGTAACAATTGATTGTTACACCTTTAATGTTGTTCTCAACACAGGTCTTGGAACCCTGAGCACTGTGGTGGGGTCGACTGTAATGAGTCACTTAAAGGTCCCTAGTGTAAAGGAACCGGCCCCGTAATCAGAAGGTTGCCGGTTCGAATCCCGATCCGCCAAGGTGCCACTGAGGTGCCACTGAGCAAAGCACCGTCCCCACACACTGCTCCCCGGACGCCTGTCATCGCCATATCTAGCCACTGCAGGACTATATCTCACAAAGTAGAATTTTTACATTTACAGCATTTATCAGACGCCCTTATCCAGAGCGACTTACAATCAGTATTTACAGGGACAGTCCCCCCCTGGAGCAACTTAGGGACTCAGAGACACAATGGTAGGAAATGGGATTTGAACCTGGGTCTTCTGGTTCATTTGTCCCATTCTAGGCGAGTATCTTATCCACTAGGCTACTACCACCCATTGATAAAATAGGGGACCTTTGAGACTCATTGCTGGTGTCTCCTTTCGGCTTCTGCCATTAGGCAGATCAGCCGTTCTGATTGTCCACACAAAGATTTAATAAAAGTTTGACGCCAGATGCCCATCTTATCGCAACGCTCCCCATTTATCCCAGCATGGGACTGACATCAAGAAATTCTACATCACATGTGTTCCCTGCTGCTGGGTTACGTAACACTCATTAAGGATTGATATTTCAATAAATAATACACTACCGGTCGATGGTTTGGACACACCTACTCTATGGCAGTTATGGAGACTAAGATGGAGTCGATTTATAAGAAAAACATTTAGTATTTTCTGTAGAGGGAGAAAGTGAAGTTTTACTTCCATGACTACTTTGCTCGCTTTTGTCATTGTCAAAAGCCAATTCATGAGATGCTCATTAAAGAGTGAATAAAAAGAAAGTGTTGTTGTTTTTTTTAACCTGTCTGTCTTCTCAGTGCTGTGGACTGCTCAAGGACACTTACTTGTGGAAAACTCAGATGTCTCCACAATCAACAGAAATACTGGAATATTCTGGGCCTTTTTACAGTGCAGGTATATGTTGAGGGAGTTTGTATTCAGTACCCCTCAACTAAAATTTAGTACAAAACAATAATCAACATGATGGTAAGAAATAAGAATTTTGTCATAATGTCAGAATATATTGAGAGATCATCATACAACCCAAGTTCCAGAATAAAGTAAAATGCTGAGTGAGATGCAAATGTCCCATTTATTCACAAAAGAACATACTAAACAACTGTAAAATTGGGGATGTAAATGCCAGCTCAAATATTAATACATTTCTGGCTTTCTGTATATATTGAAGGCAGCAGTTTTATCACTTATACATGTATACATTTTTTTATTGCATTGCATGTTTAATGATTGAAATGTTTGTGTTTTTCAGTATGCTATTTGGAAATCTGTACATTTATTTAGCCTGGACAGGAAAAACTGAAATCACAGGTTCTTCCTTTTCCTATATTTGACCGAATGTGCACGTCTCACGTCTCTTTACTTGCCTGTGTAATGTTCTGCATCGTGTCCCCCTCCTTACAGACGCCAACAGAAGAATTCTGTTTATTGCTCTGTTGGTCATTTCTGTGCTTGGCACGCTCAGCTTCCTCACGCTGAGAAGGGCTTGGCAGCGGGAGGAAGCCCTCACCGAGGAGGAGGGTCAGGCGCTGCTTTCAGCTCGAGTTAGGTAATCAAAATGAATGGTGGATTCTCTTGCTAATCGCTTGCTGATAAACTGATGATGAAGTTCGCTGAGGGTTTTCGATAATAAAAACGATAAGTTTCCAAATTATGGATCGGTGTGTATGAATTTATTAAATATGTAATATTGATGTTTGTGATGGCACTCAGTTCTTTGAAACACATGAAGAATTGTAATTCATGGCATTTGTGTCCGGAAATACTTGCGATCTTACCCCCTGTGATCATTTTGTGTTTTTACAGGTACACGCAAAGAGTGAATGCAGCTGTAAATGAGGCGAAGGCCGAGTTCAGTAAGTGGCTCTTTCCATTACGTCCAAAGCACTGCAGAGCAAGATAACCTTTACAAGCGACTCCACGATGAAATTAGTACCGAAATGCCATGTTGTGTGTGTGTTGTCACTTTAATACCAAGAGCCCTGTAGACTGATCTTTTTAATAATTAGTAATGTGTGTGTCTGTGCCTGTGTGCTCTCCCACCAGGAACCATTCTGCAGCTGTTAGGCACTAAAACCATCCTGCTGCTCAGCTCCTGCATGGCATACAGCGGTAAACTGATTCAAACTGGTCGGTGTTCCGGAACCGAATGGGGTGACTGGTTTGTGTGTGCTCTCCTTCGCAGGCCTGGAGCTTTCCTTCTACAGCGGTGTGTTTGGAACCTGCATAGGGGCCACAACACAATTCGGTGACTCTGCCTTAGGCCTTATTGGGCTCTCTGGCATTGTGGTGGGAGTTGGAGAGATTGTCGGTGGGCTTGCAGTCCAAAAATAATATTTGCGTTGTGTTCTGTTTTATCTCGGCATGGTCTCACATGTTTTCATGCCGTCTCTCTTGCAAGGTGGAGGGCTGTTTGGACTCGTGTGCAAGAACAACCGCTTCAGGCGCACGTCAGTGGTGTTTTTGGGGATGGTCGTGCACTTTGTCGCCTTTTACTTAATCTTCCTAAACATACCAGATGATGCGCCTGTGGTTTTCTACACCAGCACGCAGCAGAAGCCGTATTTAACTCCAAGGTATGTTCCCATTCAGCCAGCGCTGAAAGCAACTTTCAGTAATTCTAAAATGTAATATTATTTCTTCTTCTTCTTTTCAGTGCTTCCATTGCACTTCTGTGCAGCTTCCTACTTGGTCTTGGTGACAGTTGTTTCAATACTCAGTTATACAGCATCCTGGGTCGAATATACGCTGAACAGAGCTCTCCAGCTTTTGCCATTTTTAAATTTATTCAGGTAGGAAAAAAAAAACACACATTTATGAGAACTGCGGTAAATGATCATCTATGGTGTCAATTTATGGGCAGTGGTGGCCTAGTGGTTAAGGAAGCGGACCCATAATCAAAAGGTTGTCGGTTCGAACCCCGATCCGCCAAGGTCCCACTGAGCAAAGCACCGTGCCCACACACTGCTCCCCGGGTGCCTGTCATGGTTCCCCACGGCTTACCAAGGGTGATGGTTAAAAGCAGAAGACACATTTTGTTGTGACACCGTGTGCTGTGCTGCAGTGTTTCACAATGACAATCACTTTCACTTCACTGTGTGTATTGTGATGGACTAAGTGAGTTTTTTTTTTTTCTCCATCAGTCCATCTTTGCAGCAGTGGCTTTCTTCTACAGTGGCTACCTGCTGCTCAGCTGGCAGCTCACGGTCATGGTCATCCTGGGCTTCTTTGGCACACTCTGCTTCTTTGTGGTGGAGAGGATGCACAACGTCTCAGCCGATTTACAGGATTATTGATCCTTCTTAAGACTTTGGCAGTCACCCTGATGGATGGAATACAATTGCCAAAAAAAAGCCAAATAAGTACTTTTTAACACTAAAGAAGCACCAAATCAGATGTGTTCAATCCTGTACAGGAAGGATTACTTTTAGGTCTGGTGTTCAACAGCGGTGTCTAAACTTAATGAGGAAGTGACTAATTATGGACTTTCAGCAAAAACCTTGATATACTTTAAAGATTCCCTGACATTAATTTTATTTTGCTTTTATATCGGTCTCAGTGGTCCCCTAACACTGTATATGAAGTTTCTTTCAGGATTCAGCCGTGGTGCAGAGTCACAGCCACTTTTGGCCAGTCCGACAATGAGATTTCACCAGGATGCGCCGTTTCAGTGTGTGTAGCTTTAAATGCTAATGAGGAGGAGAGACGCCTAAGTGGGCATTTTTCCAGAAAAAAATTTAATTAACCCTCTGGTTCTTCAGAGTCGCGCATTTGTGCTCATACAGTTGTGCTCATTTTTACACCCAGTTACCAAGCAACTGCAATTCTTTGCACGTTTCAAATCCATGACTGTGGGTGGAGTTTCTGTTTTATGGGAGGCGTGGGAAATCCTGTGGGTGGACAAAGCATGAGAAATTCCAGATCAGACCATCAGAGCTGCTGCTCTCTGAACGGCAAACAGAATGGGCACGGCACTCTTTATACACATCGCCATTTATAGCCATTAAATAGTCTCACAAAGAGAGACTTTCCTAAAATTTCCTAAATATTTTTTTTTAAGATTTGAGACCCCTAGATTGAGTTGTCACCTACATGTCTCCATGTTCTCCAGATTGTCCCAATATGTTGAGTGATTTAATCCAAGATTATGCTAAACCTGTTTCATGAACCATCCCTGTATGGTATTTGAAATGAGTATGAAAACTTGCACTATTACCAAAAGTACCTTTAAAAGTATGTGTAAAACAGTTACTTTGTCATGAAAGCAATGGTTCCATTTTCATCTTAACTCTATGTTTTCAAGTTTTTTAAGTATACATTTCTATTTTTACAACGTGAATTTCTTTTAGTTCCCCCAAAATGCTGTAGATGGCAGTCCACCACCATCTCTCTCAGGGCTATTGAACATGAACATATATTAATTGTATCAGTAATTTATGATTGTAATTTATCTTTTTTTTTATAAACTTGAGCAGTTTTTCTGTGAGGGAGGGGATTTTGGAATAACATTTTATGACTTAATAGCCTTTATAAAATTTTTTAGATTTAGATTCCAAACAACCTATGTTATTGAACTGATATTACACAAGTATGTGTCATACGTTCTATTTTTTAGTCATATCACATGTTCTAGTCATTTTTAGCTATTCTTTATTTTCTGTTTCATTGAATGATGCTTGTTCAGTGTATGTAATGTAAATGTAACTTGCTTCATATGCATTAATATTACACATTAATTGTCTATTGTATCCACTGAAAATGCCAAATCGCTATGTATCATGTTATATTTTGACCAATGTGAATATACATCTGATGTGTAGCTATTCAGACATGCCAAAAATCTATCTATTAGTACAGCTTGGGGCTATCGCTAGGAGAGAAGCTTAAAATAAATAGACACCAGCACCAGATTAATGGTTGTTATTGTATTAATGACTGCAAATATTCATAGCAAAACATTTTTTGTATGTGTGTGTGTGTACAGTATTAAAGTATTAATAGAACTCTAATGAAAGGTGAGGTGTGTGTGTTTTTTTTTTAATACAGTCTGTAACAGAATATTCTACACATTATACATGTTTTGTCCCCATGCCTATTATTTAGTTTATAGTGATTTTGATAACTGAAAGTGTATTATTATTTTCCTGTACTTGCAATTACAATTACATGATTTGCAAGCAATATCATTAACAAAAAAGAAGGTAAACTCATATTGTTAGAAATCATGTGAAAATAGCCAGTTCGTGAACTTATTCATTGATCTCACAATGACAATCACTTCACTTTCTTTCAGTCTAGCCCTGCAGCTCGAAGACTGTACACTTTACTGTTTGAAATGAAATATTAATATGTGTTCAAGTTCAACTTTGAGCTATGATTCAATCAAATTACAATGGCTGCCTTTTACTTGTTTTTCTTTGTGAGTAGGGAGGGGCCTTACTTCCACGGAACCTGATATGCATTTTTAATGCAATACATTGACACATAGTGACAAGTAATGAGTGAAGAATCTACAGTAAACAAAGAATATGCGCTATTTTGCCACAATCTCTTACACTCCCATTAGATTTAGGTATTTTGTACAAAAGCTTTTAGAAAAGTTTTTGCCAGTGTTACATGTATGCAAATGTAACTGGTCATCTGTACGCTTTGCCCATTTGCATTAACACTGCAGGATTCAAAGCAGTAATAAAACTTTCCAGTGATGCCTCCGCTGTTGAGGAACACACCCAGCAGTTGCTTGGAAGACTAAAGACTACACTCTTCCTGCTGGCCCTACTTTTGTGGAGACCATGTCCATTTTTCTTACCTTCTATTTGCTTCTAGATGTTGAAAGCGTTGAGTGAATTTAGTATTTTCCATCTTCAACAACTTCACAAAGCCTGATATTCATCCACAACGGACAAGCCAGGTTCGGTGCAAACCATGTTTAACCTGAAATCTCCTTGGCTGACTGCTTTACTGAAGCTCTCATATCCATCCTCCATTGGAGCCAGAATAGAAGAAGTGTTGGGTGGCTGGAAGGTTGGGCCCATTGGAATGATTGGTTGGAAGTCTTTGATGAAGAACGACTCGTGGACTGATAGAGGTGCAGGGTATGCCTTATTTTCAAACGATGATGCTGAAGACCTGGAAGAGTCTTTGGTCCTTTGAGTGTTTGCTTCAGATGAACAAAGGCTGCTGTCTCTGCTCTGTCCTCCACTGTCCACCTCCGCTGAGGGACCAACCTGAGCATAATCCGGCGATGAGCCCAAGATTGATGTTGAAGAACTTGCCTCAGTTGGCTGGTTGCAGTAATGATTGCGGATGACTTCTGGATGCCTCTTCTTTCCATCGCTGATAACAATGATGGATAGATTTTCTTTTACAGGAATAAGGAGCTGAGGACGGAAATAGGAAAAAATCAATGATGGAAAACACTTGCTTTTAGAGTTAACAAAGTTAAAATGTTAATCACTTCTTGACACAGGCAGTAAATTCTTGACAAAGGCCATTCAATCAGACTATTGTCCTTGTCCCAGTGCACATAAATTGATGTATTAACTGATGGATGCCAGACTGGGTGCCGGCCTCAGCTTGTAAGTGTTGCACTTTTTCCATTTGATCTTTTTACGTCTTTTTAGATAAACAACTGGTGCCATATTGAGTGGTGATGTTGGCAGCTTTACAACTCTGTACATTTCAGATCCCTTATTACTTGTTACATGAAGACAGATGCCACCGCATCCAGGTCCCTAGAGGGCTTCTAGTCCAGTTTGTGCAGGTGTAGCTAAACTACCAATCACATTCTTTTATTCTGTTAGTCTGACTGTGAGAAGTAGAGTCACAGTTCTGCATTTATTTTAAAAGTTCTGTTGTAGTAAGACTAATGCACATAGACACCACATTCTGAAATTACAGAGTGTCCCGTCACTCTGGATGACATCATGCTTAGTTCCTGTCCCCAAAAAGACCAACCAGTCGTCCCCTGGTGACTACAGGCCAGTGGCCCTAACTTCACATGTCATGAAGACGCTGAAGAGACTCCTGAAACAGCTGCATCTGATTGTGGAGCCGTGGATGGACCCCCTACAGTTTGCCTATAGACCTCGTATTGGCGTGGAGGATGCCATCATCTACCCGCTGGACCAGACTCATTCTCACTTGGACACTATTGGGAACACTGTGAGAGTCATGTTTTTTGACTTCTCTAGTGCTTTTAACACTATCAGACCATCACTGCTGGGGAATAAGCTCACTGAAATGCAGGTAGACGCCCCACTGGTAACTTGGATTACGGACTATTTAACAAATCGACCACAGCACGTCCGGCCGAAGAGCTGCCGCTCGGACAACATCATGAGCAGCACGGGGGCGCCGCAGGGGACCATCCTATCACCTTTCCTCTACACATCTGACTTCAGGTACAAGTCTCAGCCAGTCAGACGGACAGGAGGAGGAATGCAGGACGGTGGTGGAAAGCTTTGTTGAGTGGTGTGAGCTAAATCATCTACAGCTTAACATCACAAAAACAAAGGGAATGATCATGGACTTTAGGAAGCATGTTCCTCCTTCCACCCGTCACAATCAGAGGATCTGACATGGAGGTAGTCGAAGACTACCGGTACCTGGGGGTACACATTGACTGCAAAATGGATTGGTCCAAAAACACCAACGCAGAGTCGGCTTTTCCTTCTGAGGAGGCTCAGGTCTTTCAATGTCAGTAGGAAAATGCTGACCATGTTCTATCACTCTGTGGTAGGGAGTGCTGTGCTCTTTGCAGCTGTGTGCTGGGGCAGTGAGGTGAAGTCAGCTTATGCAAACAGGCTGAACAAGAAGATTAAAAAGGCTGGTTCTGTATTGGGTATCAGACTGGAGACCCTGACGGAAGTGTATGAGAGGAGAATGCTGAAAAAGCTTCTCGGTATCATGGACAATCCCTCTCACCCCATGCATGCCTCCATAATGGCCCATCGGAGTACAAGAAGCAAAGACTCATAGCCGCTAAATGCAGAACCGACCACCACAGGAAATCCTTCCTACCTGGAGCGATCAGATTGTATAACTCGTCCTTGCTCTGTAGGTGATTTCAGGGCTATTCAAACACAAATGTTTCTCACTCAGATGTGCAATACTACTCACCTGGATGTCTTTGAATGTTTGTTTTACCCCCCTGCACACGCTGCCGCTGCTACCCCCTCTTACTTTTACCCATGGCATAATCATTATGTCACTTAGCACTATCTCGGGCATTTCACTGGATATAGTGATATCATTATTGTGACTGAGCCTTAAGCTATTTTTGATATTTGCTCTATTGTACTATTTTTTGTAAATATAATTTATTCGTCCTGTTTCTCCTTCTGCATTGAGCATGTTGTTGACAAAAGAATTTCCCTCAGGATAAATAAAGTTCTTCTTATCTTATCTTATATTATCTTACAAAGCCTCCTCACCGGGATCTTATGGAGATTGTCGAATGGGACAATTTTGGGAGGAGCAGAGAATTTACTCCACGTCTTATTCTTGATTCTGTAGAATGAAATAAAGTCATTTAATTCCAGAGATACACCGTACTGTCCAAAAATCTGTTTAGTCAGTTGCCAGTTTTCCACTTACTTGAAACAGCAGAAGCCAAGTGTGCAAACTGTGAACACCACAATCATGCACAGGATTGGGATGATTATTCTCATGTCAGGTGATGAAGGATCTAATGAATGGAAACACAAAGATGTTGTTTGGGGCTGACGAAGAGAATTAAAAAAAACTGCAATAAAATGCGTCGACTTACAGTAGGTAAATATTTTTTCATCGCTCCAGTCACTAAATGCGAAATTGTACTTTGACAAGAGCCTGGTCCTCACTGCATAATCAGTGTTTGGCTTTAATTTGATTCCCAGTATCTCAAAGTTGGTTTTAAAGGACTCTGTGATGTTAACAGACACCTTCAGAAAGAAATGAATGCAAATATCACTTAATTGTACAAGGCAGAGGTGCAGGCGTTACGTGATGAAAAGCCATTTGCTGCTGCAGTTAAATGATTAATACATGGGTGTAATATACTGAAAAAGCTCACAACTCACCCAGTCGTTCGCCCCCACAGCTCTATAATTAAGTTCCGTATTCAAGAGGCTTTCGAAATAATCTTCCTTAGTATATTTCGTCTTCCAAGTTACGTCAACGTTAGTTTTTATTTGATTTGCAGATGTAATGGTTGGGGTTTTAGGCTTGACTACAAACAAATACATGATAAATTCAGGATGATTTTATGTTGGATGAAAATATTACATAATAATACTGTTAAAAACAATCTTCCTCTTGTCCACATACTTTTTCTGTAAAAACCTGTAATTTTCGATATATTGACATCTGTATATTAGAATTTTATAATATATTAAACACAATTTTCCCTGCAACATTGTAGATTATCCCTGACCTACTGATATTTTACAGCAACATTTACCCAAACATTTACAACAGTTACTAGAAGCTTGAGGACACTTACTCGTCTCAAGGGTAATGAAGCTGGAGTTGCTTTCTATTTTGTTTCCTTTCAATATTTCAGCCGTGAACTCTTCATTTGAGACAAAACCTTCTCTAACGTGAAGGTTACATTGGCACTTTATCTCAGCACCTTCATACTGAACCTCAAAAGCACCAAAATAAAGTCTGGGGACCAAACAACACGATTATTAATATAAGACACCATCACTGTCATAATAACATGTTGCTTTCTGCTGATGGGGAATTTTGGATAATTACCTTGATGGGCTGAACACGACTCGCAGTCCAAGTTCTGAGCAGTCAACCCGGCTCATCGGTGTAAAAGCACAAGTCAAAGTTTCATCATAGTCATTGGAGCTGGACAGTTCACCCAGGAAGCCGTGTGCTAAAGGAGTAAAAAGGAGGTGACGTTCAGCTCAAGGAAGAGAAATGGTTCAAACTTCGAAATCCAAAATACGTTTATCAAATGTCCCACCAGGAAAAACAAGGAGGAAGCCTTGGAAAACGAGAACAATTTCCAGGCGCATGGTTCATATTCCTCCAAATCTGAAAGAGTTATGAAAACCAACATGACAAAGACCAAGTACAACTACACACGCACCTAAAACCGAATGGACCAGTTCTAGTAGATTTTATAAAGTCGTTTTTTTATACGAGTTTAATACTCACCGTTTCATCGTAAACTCTCGGCTGTTTCCTTCATGCGAAGCGCTCAAGGTGAGAAACGCGGAATGAAGTAAAAGCGCGTCGAAGGAAACGCGGAGCGCGGCGCAGGAGGGGCGTGGCCACGTTACTGGAAGTCTGGGAAAAGCGGAAGTGGAAATTCCTCATCTGATCAAAATGCCGCTACTGTACTCTGTTAAGCTGTAGTGTAAACGCAAGGAATCTAAACGACGAAATACACGCAGACACCCACGCACAGCACTGTGCAAAAAGCGAAACAAGTGTTTATCTGAGATGCAAACAAGATATAAACCTGTATGACCAGCAAAGAGCCAAAATAGTTCTGCTTCCCCATTGAACTCCCCATTGAAACAATTCAATGTTGTTTTCCGTCGGTCCAGAGCTCAAGCCCCGGTTCTTCAACAGATATCAACAGATATTCTCTAAAGTCCCTTTTAAACAGTGCCTTTGTGAACAATGACTGGGTTACTGTTGGGAAGCAGTAGAACGTTTGATTAGTGTCACTATTGCCTACTATCAGACTGCAGGACCTGGGGTGCAATCGCAGGGGCGGAGCTGTCCATGGAGAGCCCAGGGTTTGTGGGGCAGCCATGGCCCGTCGGGCCACCAGAATGACTGCGCTTGATGGCATGCGTCACCGCTGAGCGGGGGTTGTTTTTTTTTTAATCCTCCTCCTCTGTCCTTTTTTCCGATATTTTACCCCATCCTCCTGACCTGTTTTACTCTGTAAGGTGACCTTGGGTCCTTGTGTTAGGTATTATTATTATTGCTGTGGCTTTAGCGTGGATCGGCTTGACATGGGTAATGTCAGCAGGGGTCGGAGAGCTTCGTGGTCAAACACAAACAGGTAAGAAATATCCAGAAGTCAAGGTTGGTGTCAAAACAGGCCAGCAACACAAGTATCAAATCCGGCAATGGCTTACAACTATGTGAAATTAATCAACAATGAGTTTCTGTTGTCCACATTTACATCTTGTCCCTTTAGGCCAGTCTATGTCTTCTTCATGGTCTCCACCCCTCTCTGGTGGTCCAGCAAAGTAACATCAGCTGTGACACCTGCATCTTTCATTCAGTACTCACACACATTTATTAATAACTGGATGTAGTAGGTACAGTTGAAACCAAAAGTTTACTGTATAAAAGTTTTAGGCCTGTTCGGATTCCTAAAATAATTTTGATTTGCTAAATGCCAAAATAATGTGTGAGAGATTTTTTGGAGATTTTTTTATTACTTTCTTCAAAGTCAAAAGTTTACATACATTTGCTTAGTATTTGGTAGAATGGCATTTAAACTGAATGACTTGATGCAAACACTTTGGGTATCCTCCCACAAGCTTCTCACAACAGTTTAATTGAAATTTTGGCCCATTCCTCCTGACAGAACTGGAGTAATTGAGTCAGGTTTGTAGGCCGCCTTGCTCTCACATGTCTTTTAAGCTCTGACAAATTTTCTGTGGGATCGAGATTGGGTCTTTGTGACAGCCACTCCAAAATATTGACTTTGTTGTCTTTAAGCCACTTTGTAACCAATTTTGCAGTGTGCTTAGGGTCATTGCCCATTTGGAAGACCCATTTGTGCCCAAGCTATAACTTCCTGGCTCATGTCTTCAGATGCTGCTTCAATATTTCAACATACTGTTCTTTCTTCATGATGCCATCTATTTTGTGAATATGCCATCTATTTTGTGAATCCCTTTTTCCTCCAAATATGACGATAATCATTATGATCAATATTTGTTTCGTCAGACCACAGGACATGTCTCCAGAAATTAGGGTCTTTGTCCCTGTGTGTATTTGCAAAGTGTCGCTTTTGGAGTAATGTCTTTTGTCCTTGCTGAGTAGCCTTTCAGAGCATGTCGATACAGGACTTTTTTCACTGTGGATAGTGATACACTCTTACCAGCCTCAGCCAACATCTTCACAAGATCTTTGCTTTTGTTCTGGGATTGACGCACATTCCTCATCAGAACACATTCATCTCAAGAGCCATCTCCTTCCTGATGGCTGGACATTCCCATGTAATTTATACTTGCATATAATTGTTTGAACAGATGAAAGTGGCACCTTCAGGGATCTGGAAATTGCTTCCAAGGATGAACCAGACTTGTGGAGGTCCACAATTCTCTTCCTGATGTCTTGGCTGATTTTTTTTTACTTCCCATGGTGTCACAAAAGGAAGCAGTGTGTTGAGGTGTGCCTTTAAATACATCCACAGGCGTGCCTCCAGTCAACTTAAGAGGTGACAGTTAACCTATCAGATGCTTCCAAATCCATGACATCATCCTCTGGGCTTTCCCAAATGGTTTAAAGGCATAGTAACCTTAGTGAATGTAAACATTTGACTTTGAAGAAATGAAAAAATTCTCTCACACATTATTTTGACATTTAGCAAATATAATTTTTTGGGGAGTCCGAACGGGCCTAAAACTGAAAGGGTTTTGTATAATTTAATTTCAGACAGTAAGAAAAAAAGTTATATGTCTTTTTATACAGTGTATGTAAACTGTATGCCGCAGACATGACTGTACATGAATACATGAATGATCTGAATAAAACGATTTACATTATGTCACATTACGTTTATGCATTATGCCCAGAGTGTCCCATTATAACCCAGCATCTAGACCCATAATTCAGCATTTAGAAGAAGTGCCCAGCCAATATTTGTCAAAATATTTCAAAATATTAAAAATATTATTAAAAATATTTCCAAGTTGGCCTACTTCCACCTAAGAAACACTGCTACAGTTAAGATGTCTCTCCATCTGTGATGCAGATAAAGTAGTTTACACATTCATATCATCTAGACTTGATTACTGTAATTCTCTGTTTTCTGGTTGCTCTAAACTTGACTTTAAGATTCTATTTATCACCTATAAAGCTTTGCATGGTCTTGCTCCAGTTTATCTTAGTAACTTACTAGTCCCTCATTACAACCCCACCCCCTTCATTCTCTGGAAGAAAGATTACTGGCTGCATGCAAAGTCACTGCTGGAAAAAGAGCATTTGCTTATAATATTCTGAGGGAATAGTTCGGGAATCAGACATGGTATCAGTATTTAAATCCAGGCTAAAAACCTTTAACAACATTAGTAACGCTGCAGTAGTTAGTGCCGCCGGAAATGTCTAGTTCTCTGTTCAGTTACTGTCATTGGTGCCAACTCATCACTAACTCACTCTTCTCTTTTCTTTATCTTTCACCATCCACCACACTCTGGATATAATTCATTGTTCCAGCTAGTTAGCTGGTTCTGAGTGATCACATGACATATCACACCTCCAGACTGTCCTGCTTGGCCCTCTGGTGGCCCATCTGACCCCATTGCTGGGACTCTAACACAATACCTGGATGCTACTTAATACACAAGTGGACTGCAATAACCTTCATATTCCATTATTTCCTGGATGTATTACATTTAGCATGTAATTCAGTACTGACCAGAAGAGGATGGGTTCCATTTGCTGAGTCTTTGTTTCTTCTCAAGGTTTTGTTCCAGTTAGAGGGAAGTTGCCACTGGCTTGCTCATCTGGGGCCTTGAGCAATGTTCTATTTGTTAGGTGCTCTGTGAGAGTGTACATTGTAAAAAGCTCCATATAAATAAATATTGATTGATTGAAGCATGAACCTTCTAGCTGTGCCCAATAAAGTCATAATTAGAATGAAAACTGGTGTATTTTACTAGGCTGTTCACATTTGAGACTAAATTCATATCGTCACCAATGTGAAATGGCTACTTAGTCACCATTCTGTGCTTCTTAAATTGCTTTCCTGTTTCATCATGACAGTGCCACAGTCCCAAAAGCAACGTCCCTACATTCTGGTAACCCAGCACTGGGTCAAAAAGGGACCAACCCAACGCTGGGTTATTTTAAAATAAAATAAAAACAATTCTACAGCAATACATACATTCAGTAATGGAATTTTATTCAAATTTTTCATTTTTAAGACATTTTTTCCATCTCCACCTCAGCATTAAGAGAATTTTTATGAAAATGTGTCAAACTGTATTCCAGAAACACTGTGACTAAAGTCAGTAACAATGGATCAGACTGAAGTCAGAGAAATTAACCTTAGAAAAACACAATTTGCCATATGAAAACTTTTCATTACATTTACATCATGCATAAACATCAAAAGATACTAAGATATAAGAGTCATCTGTAAGAAACACACAAAGCAGGCATTAAGAACAACTATGCAGTAAGGATCAGAGTTGGTAAAAATAAACTTGCAACTGTCCTAAAATGTGCCCTCAGTAAAAATAGCAAAAAAAAAAAAATACAATACTAGACACATCTAGCACAAGTAGAATCAGATACAAAATGAACAACTGCAAGCCTATTTGCTCTAATCAGTGCAAAGTAACAATCCAGACACAGACATGAAGAGCTGTGCTATAAGCATAATTGTGTCTTACCCTGCTAGCTCGTTCTCATTCCTTTGGAGGTAGCTCACTTCGATCTAAATTTAGCATTGCCTGCTGAATGAAGGTAAAAGTGTTTTTCAAGCACTTCGGGTTCTGCAGGTGAAGTGCGAGGGTAAAGCCAAGAGGCGCATTGCTTGAGGTAGGTTGGTGAGTGCTTCCATTGCTAAGTTACCCTCTGGGATGATGCCCAGTCTTAAGGGGTTGAGTTGTGGCAATGCTGGGCTTGCAGCACTGTTGTCCTCATAGCAGAGGATTCCCAATGGGATGTCCATGGAGTCTTCCTCATTAAGACTCTACATAGTGCAAGAAACTAGAAAAAAAGAGCAATTTGTCTACAATCAGCTGTATAGAATTATTTTTTGTAATTCAATGTGTATTTCGTGTGCGTTTATATATATATAGGTGTCTTTCATGTTGTGACAGTAGGTGGTATATTACACAATTTGATATTTGAATGGTACAAATAGAGAAAGGGTTTACTCACTGAACTGCTCTTGAAGTACATAGATGCGTCATCTCTAAGAATGATTGGAAGTCCTCTCAGGACAAGGCATCTGTTGGCTCTGTGCTCTGCAAAGTGGTATAAAACACATTCACAAACCTGGCTTTCAGTGAAAAGTGCTGGCCAGCGTTGGATCGTCTGATTGATGTCAGGCTTATCCTTTACAACCTCCTCTCGTCTAAGAGCAAATGTGATTCCTGATGCAAGCAAGGAAAGGGCTTAGTTCTTGCATAAGTTCCATGTTTTAGCCTGTAATGTTTAAAAAACGTCTCGCAAATGGCGAGAACAAAACTAGTAGTGCAAAAATGGTTGAAAGTGGGTGTTTACTTTTTCAAACCTACATTGAAATAATTTAATTCCTCAAAACTGTATGTAGATAACTAGAGAGCCACTCTAAAAACGCAATGCTGCAAGTATCGAATGCTCACTGTTCACTTAAAGACGACCTCATAATATAGACACATTCAAATGCACGTTTCAAACTACAAATGTTAATCAGTGTTAGCATAGCAAGTGTTAGTTTGCAAGATATTAAGTAGAGAAGCTTGCAGAAAACTTAAAAAATTAACTTCACTCCTTCCCCCCGCAGCACCGCAGGGTTACAGATGAAGACCGGTTTTCAACCCAAATTGGGTTTTTTAGAGTGTGTAGAAAAGAGGCCTTTAAGAGCAGAAAAGAGAACCTAACCGTACACTCAAGAACACAATCAAGAACCCTCTACAGACTTTCACACATTTTTATAGTTAAAAGTGCTATATTCACTATAAACAAAGGTAAACCAGTGTTTTGATTTCAATCAAGCCATATCTAATATGCAACCAACATAGTGGTGAATTTAATGTTGAAATCAAAGGGGTGCTGATGAATGTTTCTGCTGCACACGCACCGCAGGTGGGGGTGAGATGGGTTAAAAAGATGCGTTCTGAAGTATAAGTGTGGACACTGTAAGATGTACACAGGTTGATTATATCCTATGCAGGAGGACATTGGAGACTGTAAGGTGGACTTCAGGGAGGAGGTCGGGCACTGAGTGGCAGGGAAGATTTGCCAAATAGCTTAACATCTACTGCAGAAGTGGAGAGGAAAACACCTAGACAGGTGCTTGGTGTGAAGTCTGGACCGAGGAAAGAGGGCATCTGGTGGGGGAAGGAGGAAGTACAGGAGAGGGACTCAGAAGAAGAGGTTGGTGAAGAAGAAGGATATCTAGAGAGAACACATTGTTAATGGCTTTGAACCCTCAGAAATGCCTGTTTAGTGAGGGTGTGAGGTGGTATGTTGGGTTGCCATTGTGGTCACCACTTTTAATACAAAAAAATAAGGGATGCATACTGCAGCAGGGGCCACATCCCTTGGGGGCCAAGACCACAGTGATCACAGGCCCAATAGCATTCCAGTGGTGGTAAAACGCAACTTAAAATATGTTTTCAGGAAAGTATGAACACTTGGACATTAAAATAAACTGTCTTTCTCTTTTACAACTCAACAGACTTCTCTAATTATAATCGTAGCTGAACACATAGGCATAGCTGCCAGGAGACTGTCATGACTGCCCACTGCTCACTCAGGGTGATGGGTTAAATACAGAGGACAAATTTCACTGTGTGCAACGTGTGCTGTCCTGCTGTGTATCACATGTGACAATCACTTCACTTTTTTTTTTCTTTTAAAATAGGTCAAAGTGTGACAGTGAGCACAAAAACAGGCTTTGGATGACCTTGTGATATGAGAACCACATTTCAATAACTTTAATTTATTCTGATTTTTATAATCAGAAATACAATTGGAAAATATAGAAAGTGCACAAAATTGGAAAGGAACCTTTCTTAGACACCAGCAGACCAGAACTATAAGTGTGCAGTACTGGAGCTTGTCACTCCGTGCAGCACTGAGTAGCTGTTTGTCTTTTTAACAGCTAGAGTAAAACTCTGTTTAAAGTTGAGGGTGATCAAGATCTCACTCCTAATGAGCTCCACAAAGCATCTGTTCCTGCTGTCACTCAATTTATTGGTCATTATGGAAAAGATTCTTTCCACATAGCTAGTTGATGCTGGGATGTGGCTGATTATGTACAGCATGTTAGGCAGGTCAGTCATTTGAAATCTTTTGGACTCTGTAGGCCTATAGATAGCTACGGGTTCTGTTTAACCCATAAACCACTACACCATGTTAGGAACAAACAATATCCTTTAATGTAGGATCAGGTTTAATATACAATTTAAAATATCTAAAACACAGAGTTGAAATGAGAAGTTGGGTGTACACTTTCACTGGTAAATGTATAAAAGCAAAAAGTATAAAGGTAAAAGTATAAAAACACACAATAACACAATCAAAATAAAATCATTCCATGCAAAATAATCTGTTAGTTGTTTCCACATCAAACACATGCAATTAATAGTACACTCTGGTAACAACCCAACCTTCCTTATATGGTCCTCTGTTATGGATTACTGGTGCTACTTAAAAGAACTAAACTAAAATCCTAAAACATCGGAATAAATAACCAATAAGAAAATCTAAAACAAAGTTTTAAAAAAGATTCACCGATAAAGTCTAGAACATAGTAAAATAATTGTCAGGATTGACTGCAGCTGTGCTCAACACCGGTGGCCAATCCTGACAGCGCTTAAATGCTGGATGTTTCCGCCCCTTCCAGGTCTCCGGCATTTTCGTGAACTTCATTTGGCAACCGTGTGTATGTTTGTGATTTGAGTTCTGGCAATCGCCACACGCCTACGGGTTAGTTTGTGTTCTTTGTTTAAGTTAAATCGTTTTCGGCCACCGCGCCAGTCTTTATTTGTGTTTAGTGTTTGTTTATTAATAAAAAACCCCTTCCCAGTATGTCAGACCTCTGCGCTTCCTTCCCCCGTAAGTCCGTAGTCGTGACAATAATTATCCATAAAAGAACGAACGACAACCCAGCAGCTTTACAGCAACTATCACAAAAAAAGGAAATAAAATGTTAGTTCCCATACACATAATTACATACGTTAAAATACAAACTAAAAAACATACAAATACAAAGAATACAATATAAACAATCCCTTACCCCCCACGACCTGTAGCCAGCACAATATGCCACACTTTGTTCCCCTGCAGTGTTTTCGCTCTCTTCAAGTCAAGTCAAGTCAAGTCAGCTTTATTGTCAATTCTGCCACATGTACAGGACATGCAGAGAATTGAAATTACGTTACTCTCTGACCCATACAAGTAACATTAAATACAAAAACAGTAACAGTAACATTGAATACAAAGTATAAATACAATTAAAAAAAAAAACCACAATATACAATTTTAAAAACACCATATACAAATAAAGGCACATGGTGGAGAGTGCAAAACCATGTAGTGCAACAGAGGTAAGTTTAAAGTGACAAAGTGACAAGTGAGGTAGTTGGCAGACCAGAGCTGCACAGAGTGACTGGTGCATGGTCAGTTTGTGTGTGTTAGGGTTCAGAAAGTTTGTGGAGCTGAAGAGGGGAGTGAGGGGAGTGGGGGCAGAGCTGGGAGGGAGTTGAGTTTCCTGACAGCCTGATGGGTGAAGCTGTCCTTCAGTCTGCTGGTCCTGGCCTGGAGACTCCGCAGTCTCCTCCCTGATGGCAGCAGGCTGAAGAAGGTTTACATTGGGTGGGTGGGATCAGCTGCTATGCCGAGGGCTTTCTTGGTGAGGCGTGTGCTGTAGATGTCTTGGAGGGAGGGGAGAGGGACAACGATGATTCTCTCAGCTGCTCTGACTATGCGTTGGAGAGTTTTTTGGCAGGACGCATTGCAGGCTCCAAACCACACAGTGATGCAGCTAGACAGGATGCTCTCGATGGTTCCTCGGTAGAATGTGTACATGATGGGGGCTCTTGCTCTATCTACTATGGCTATTTATCCTAATAACAGCATAGAGGTGGGCCCAAACCAACAACTGTATCACAATGCTTTCGTTGCTTTGCAGTACATACTCACGATTTGTGCTGTTTTTTTCATCACCATCTCTACATGATAAGCCAAATTGTCACAAGGTGAATTCTGTGACGCACTTGCAGACATGCTAGGTGCTAGGAAACAAGCCGGACACTGTACAAGCTGGGGAGGAGGATCGGGGGCGTTTGGTCTGTGAGGGAGAGACTGGCGGGGAAGGAGGACGTGGAGGAAGCAGTGGACGCGCTGTAGCGTGGCGGGGAGTGAAGTCGGGGCAGAAGAGAATCAGAAGACGGCGGGTTTCAGGATTGTCCGGGAACGTGGACTGGACAGGAGGATGTCTTAGGCGGCAGGAAGGGGAGCATGAATTTCGTCTTAGTTGAAAGGATCAGGCTGGCTCAGGGTCATTAACGGGCAGAGGTCGAGGCCGTGAAGTTCAATTCAGCGTTTCAAGGAAATCAGGCAATTCTCGGAGTCGGGGGCAGACGAAGGTCGTTGTTCATGGGTCAATTTCTCAGGATTGTAATTAAGGGAGTGAGCGTCACGATTGAGGAATCTCATACAAAATGCGTGCAGTGACTTTTATACTCAACGCTGCACGCTTCCATTTCCTCTTCTGGGTTGTGGTCTCTCTGGCTGGTCTGGCGCTCTCTGGCGGGCTGGAGGCATGATGACACAAATTTATCATGTTCTATAAAACTTATAATACCAGCAGCAAACTTCTGTATGGAGAATGGGAGAAGAGGATATACTTCTCATTGACCTCTTCCATCGGGACAGTTCTCTCTGGGATGTTTTGGGACGATGTCTGGCATAAAGAGGAGGACAACCTTGCATTTGTTTGCCAGAAGGGTTACTGCAACTCTTGTAGAAAGTCTCAGACTGTTCTCTGTACTTTCTTTCCTGTTCCTTATAGCTCTCCTTCTCAAAGCAAATCCGCTCTCCTCCAAAATGTGGGCCAGGTTCTAGTTTCCTGTGAATAGGTTAGCGGCTGCAGGAACGGGAAGGCTCGAAGTCCCTGTAAAAGGGTGCACCACATGAAGAACCCTTAAATGGGAACCTGGACCTACAAAAACACATTTCAAATAAAAGTTAATAGAACTTTCAAATGTTATCTTTAAAAGTCTGTTAATAAGACAGCAGTACACACCTGTCTTTCTGTACCCTTTTCTGGTCTTTGGTAAAATTCTCCAGTTTGGTCTTCTCCCTGATAATAAATATAGATGTTTCAATCAGAGGTTATTAAGCATTCATTATACATCAATGATTTCTGAGTCTCTTGTATTAATGTGTATGATGCTGAAGTATAAATCCACTCACTCTTCCTTCAGCCAATTTTGCTGCCTGTTGAAGTTCTTTGACAAAACTGGCTGTGTTGCCAATGGTGGGATTGGGTTGGGAATTGAAGGCTGTGCACCAATCTGTACCTCTGAACCAGGGGTACCCCTGTACCCTAGAAGTGGCTGTGGAATGGGGTGCCATGGAGGTGGTGCCTGGGCTCTGGGTAGCCGATCACAAAGGGGACTTCCTCTTCCAGCGGACCTGTAGGAATAAGAAATGTTTAATGAATAAATCACATTCCCGCTCGGCTTGATTACAAAAAGACACAAATCACTTACAGATCCCACCCAGATGGCTGTGCCGAGGACACGGATGCACTGCTGCTTTTGGTAGGTGAAGAGGGTCTGGAAGCCTGCTGGGGGGGTGCAGGAGGCAAAGAGGTGGACTGTGTGGTCTGCAGTGGAGTATTATCTGCTGTAGTTTGGGGAGAATTAGCCAATAAGGGGTCCTGCTGGCAGGATCCAGGAACATTAATTGGTAGGATGGGCTGCTGCAAATGTGGTTAAGCTTGTTGAGCTGCAGGGTGTTTGTTTTCCTCTCCTCTTTTCTGTAGCATATCTTCTCTCTGTTTTAAGTTGACCTCCCTTTTGTTAAATCCATGTCCTGCCTGTTGGTTTTCCTCTCTTCTTTCCTGTAGCAAGTCTTCCCTGTTTTTTAAGTCAGTCTCCCTTTTGGTCAATCCATATTCTGCCTGTTGGTTTTCCTCTTCTCTTTTCTGTAGCATGTCCTCCCTCTGTTTTAAGTCGGTCTCCCTTTTGTTAAAACCATGTTCCACCTGTTGGTTTTCCTCTTCTCTTTTCTGTAGCATGTCCTCCCTCTGTTTTAAGTCGGTCTCCCTTTTGGTAAATCCATGTTCCACCTGTTGGTTTTCCTCTTCTCTTTTCTGTAGCATGTCCTCCCTCTGTTTTAAGTCAGTCTCCCTTTTGGTATATCCATGTTCTGCCTGATGGTTTTCCTCTTCACTTTTCTGTAGCAAGTCTTCCCTCTGTTTTAAGTCGGCCTCCCTTTTGGTAAGTCCATATTCTGCCTGTTGGTTTTCCTCTTCTCTTTTCTGTAGCATGTCCTCCCTCTGTTTTAAGTCGGCCTCCCTTTTGGTAAATCCATGTTCTGCCTGTTGGTTTTCCTCTTCTCTTTTCTGTAGCATGTCTTCCCTCTGTTTTAAGTCGGTCTCTCTCTTGTTAAATCCATGTTCTGCTTGTTGGTTTTCCTCTTCTCTTTTCTGTAGCATGTCCTCCTTCTGTTTTAAGTCAGTCTCCCTTTTGGTAAATCCATGTTCCACCTGTTGGTTTTCCTCTTCTCTTTTCTGTAGCATGTCTTCCCTCTGTTTTAAGTCGGTCTCCCTCTTGTTAAATCCATGTTCTGCTTGTTGGTTTTACTCTTCTCTTTTCTGTAGCATGTCTTCCCTCTGTTTTAAGTCGGTCTCTCTCTTGTTAAATCCATGTTCTGCTTGTTGGTTTTCCTCTTCTCTTTTCTGTAGCATGTCCTCCCTCTTTTTTAAATTGGCCTCCCTTTTGGTAAATCCATATTCTGCCTGTTGGTTTTCCTCTTCTCTTTTCTGTAGCATGTCTTCCTTCTGATTTAAGATGGTCTTCCTCTTGTTAAATCCATGTTCTGCTTCTTGGTTTTCCTCTTCTCTTTTCTGTAGCATGTCCTCCCTCTGTTTTAAGTCGGTCTCCCTTTTGGTAAATCCATGTTCTGCCTGTTGATTTTTTTCTTCTCTTTTCTGAAGAATGTATTTCCTCTGTTTTAAGTTGGCTTTCCTCTTGTTAAATCCATGTTCTGCCTGTTGGTTTTCCTTTTCTCTTTTCTGTAGCATGTCCTCCCTCTGTTTTAAGTCGGTCTCCCTCTTGTTAAATCCATGTTCTGCCTGTTGATGTTTTTCTTCTCTTTTCTGTAGCATGTATTTCCTCTGTTTCAAGTTGGCCTTCCTCTTGTTAAATCCATGTTCTGCTTGTTGGTTTTCCTTTTCTCTTTTCTGTAGCATGTCCTCCCTCTGTTCTAAGTTGGCCTCCCTCTTGTTAAATCCATGTTCTGCTTGTTGGTTTTACTCTTCTCTTTTCTGTAGCATGTCCTCCCTCTGTTTTAAGTCGGCCTCCCATTTGAAGAATTCACGTTGTAACTGTTGGTTGGCCACTTCTCTTTGCTGCATAATGTCCTGCCACACTTTCAAGGAAAAGACGCCATGCATGTCTTGTGCAGCGACTTTATCACTAGTCAGTAGTGGAGGCTCTGAGATCTCGTAAGCCATTGCCTTGGTCTTTTCCAACCTGCTGATTAAATCCGTGTCAATCAACTTCTGCTTCCCATGACAGTTCTTCCCGTGCTGAGTGCCCTCTAAAAGAATGGCCTCAGTCTTATCTGCCGAAAGAACCTCTGTACTTTGTGGCACTATGGGTCGGAGATTTCCAGAACCCAAGGTCTTCTCTGCATGCCCCTTCATGAGGAAAAAGGCTGAGGAGATTCCATGAGATAACAAAAGCATTGTGCCTAATATTCAAATGATGAAATTACAAATAAATACTTTAAATACTTTTTTTGCATGATTATGGATTCTTTGAAACGTCTTTGCCAACTTATTATTCTTTAATTTTCTTCTTCTTTATTTTCTTCTCATTATTCTTATTAAATCCATCACTTTTTCTCACTGCATCTACTCCCATAGTTTAAGCTACATTCAAGAATTTTTTTGAAATTAAAGTTCCACTCTCTCATCATGAAGTTTTTTATTTTTCCCTTTGACATAACATGGGGTCAGTGGATGCGTTGCAACGTCCTCCTCCACCCCCCCCGGTTCTGGAACCCAGTCTAGCTCTCTATCGGAGCAATGGAGCGGCACCAAGGGGAGGGGCGGGGTGCTTCTGAACACATTGTCTCTCATCTTTAAGTTGCAGCCTCCCACTTCCTGATCGCGCTCCTCCTCTCACTGCTGACCGGCCCCACCACAAAATGGGCAGCGGCGTGGTTAAAAGCCCCGCGTTACTGACATATCCATCCTTAATGGCAGAACTGAAGACCACGTTCTGCCATCCTGACAGCGTGGAGGAGTCTCGTCGCAGGGTTCCTGCGTCAGGGATCCTGCACCAAGGTTCCTGCACCAGGGTTCCTCTTCAGTCAGCCAATTCACCGTGAAATTCCGAACCCTGGCTGCCAAGACTCTGCAAGACACCCTTGCCCTCTGGATGATTTATTACGAAGGGCTGGCCCCGGGAATTCACGGTGAGTTGGTCAGCCGGGAGATGCCAGAGACATCTACCGGGATGGTAGTAGCCTAGTGGGTAACACACTTGCCTATAAACCAGAAGACTACAGAGTCACAGGTTCAAATCCCACTTACTACTGTTGCGTCCCTGAGCAAGACACTTAACCCTAAGTTGCTCCAGGGGGACTGCCATAAATGTAAATTTAAATTTAAAGCCCTTACCTAACTAGCTCTGGCACATTGACTGTCACCTGCTGGCCGCCACTGGACTCCACCATCACCACCTCCACCTTCCACTCATCCAGACAACTGGGGGAATGTATACCGAATAGCATGGAAGGAGAGCCTCCTTAACTACAAGAAGGTTTTTAGCACAGCTCGATTGACATATCTCTCCTTGTTACTATACAAGAGCAAAAATAATCCCAGAATAGTTACGAATAGAGATAAGATTAAAAGCACAACAAACAGCTCTGTTGATATTAATATGGAAAATAATCTTCAAATAGCAGAGCACCGATTACAACGCTTCAACCCTCTTAAAGAGCATTGTCACGTTCCTAAGTCTAGGGGTTTAAGAAACGCAACAAGTGTGTGGAGAGGAGGAGGTCCACTGTTAAACACACAAACAAACAAAGCATACAAACAGTGCTTTTATTTACAGGGTGCTAACAGGTACAATAAACAGCGGACTCAGCACAGCTAACCAACATCAAAACAGCCTAAAGGAAGAGATGGTCCAGCAGGGATAACTCAAACACGCACAAGTTAACAAAAAGGGCACATAAAGCTAACAGGCTAACAACAAAGAGTCTATCACACAAAGCAACAAGACACATTAATGAGATCCCCAACGGAGCTCCTTGCAGATCTCTGTGGGCCGTGGGGACCTCCCAAAAGAGTAAGGGCCTAGCAGACCCTGGGGACCTGCCGAACTCTATCTGAAGTCTCTTTATATAGGTGGTGGTGACCAATAGGCAGATGGTTGGTGGAACTTACCATAGACCTCGGTGGTCTACAAAAGCTACCATGGGGTCAAGGAGACCCGTCGCACAGTTCAGGTGCTCCCGGCAATAAACGAGATGAGTAGAGCGGTGGACTTCCCAGCGGGGCATGCTGGAGATTGACTGAGTGACCTGGCACCTGCGGACGGCGGACAGGATGCCGGTTCCCCATGGATGAGACGTGCTTTGGCCCAGGCCTGAAGCCACCAGAGCAGGACAGCTGCCACTCATTCTTATAGACTTCCTTCCCCCTTTTTCATGGACCGTTTCTGAGTGCATGCCCAGAGGTCGTGCCTTTGAGGGGGGGTACTGTCATGATCCGGTCCGGCAGGGGTTACTCTGGGTCTGGAGTTCGGACCGGAGTTTCATGTTAGTCTTGTGTATCACCTGTGTATAATTATATAATTGAATAAAGCTATCCTGAGTATTTTCAAACGACAGCTCAAGACCTTCCTCTTTAGAGAATATTTAGATTAACTTGTAACTTTCTTATTGTCGAACTTGTGTACAGAATCTACAACAGAGTGAATAAAAAGATTGTATTCATAGTTGGGGGTCCTAGTGAACCAGAATTGATCTGTTCATCGATGGTGTAAAACCCGCCTATCAGCCCAATAACGGAACCTGATACGACGGTGAAGGGTTTAACGTGTATGACATTTTTTGACGCAAAATAAAATAACGAATCTACAAAACTAAGTTATTTATCAACCGGATAAATAGTCTTAGATCTGTATTATCTGACTCCAATATAACTACCAAGACTATTCACTTTAGATGGGTAGTTGGAATGAAGAGGACAATAGGGACTGAATAATTTACAAAGTCAGGGAGAACTAAAGACTCTGCAAATTTGCATTGACTTAACGAATCTTGATCAGCAAAACAGTGGCCAGTTAATAGATCAAGTATAATTAATAAAATAACTTTCTACCATGCGGATTTGCACCGACTGACAGGCTGATCACACCAGGGGCAGGAAGAAAGGAATTCTCTACGGTTCACATAAAATACCTGCTTACGTGCTATAGGATCAAGAAGTTCTTTAAACATACATAAATCTGGCGTGTTGCCATACGATCAGAAAGTTCCCCCTATAACCAACAACTTTAGTTGACAGAATATTCTATAACAAGACTGGAGATTAAGGATATCAATAGTTACATTTATTATGATACATAATCTTCACAGTTCTACAGATATAGTAAATACAGTTCCTTAATTGTCCAAAACAAGATAGAATGATAGAATGAAAATCAATCCAACATACCCAACAGATGTTACACACAGCGCTCGATTAAAGTACAGGTAGCAGAGTTCTTAAAATCATCGCATGTGTGGGAGAACCTGTGTGGGAGAATGCAGTAACTCCCAGAACGGCATGTCACCTTCCCTTTTGTATCCTCGATCTGGGTCACTTTGGGGGGGTCACTATACGACCCCCTCAGGTGTTGGAGATCTTTGATGTTGTTTATGATTTGGTTTTAGTACTAACATATTTGTTATATCTTTTATCTGTTTAATTTATGTGACAGGGGACATTGAGCCAATGAGAATAAATCTAAACACGCATGTATTGTCATGATACCACCATATATATATTGTACTCAAATTAAACACTCAAGGAACCTTTCTGCTTCCCCCAGAGGTGAGAGGGGCTTTCCCGCCATCCTCAGGATGAGGAGTCTGTGGGAGAGATCTCATCCACCCGTTCTCGTGACCATTTGGTAATAATTGTCCATGGGGGTCAATCTTTGATCTTGTTACCATTTGGTAAAGAATAGTCTGTGGGATCGATTACGTTTCCTGGTTCTCGTGGTTTTTCTGAGGTGTCAGGATGTCCCCTGCTGGGACAGGCCTGGTCCTGCCAGGAACCTTACAATGGTAACTTGAAAGCATATTGTAAGTTGCTCTGGATAAGGGCGTCTGCCAAATGCCTTAAATGTGAATGTAAATGTAGTTTTTCTCTTCTCTTTTCTGTAGCATGTCCACCCTCTGTTTTAAGTCAGTCTCCCTTTTGAAGAATTCACGTTGTAACTGTTGGTTTGCATCCTGTCTTTGCTGACCTGGAATAGGGGGATGATATTCTTCTCTTTGACCTCTTACGTAGGGACAGTTCTTTCAGGGATGTTTTGGGAGGATTTCTGGCATAAAGAGGAGGACAAGCTTGCATTTGGTTGCCGGAAGAGTTACTGCAACTCTTGTAGAAAGTCTCATACCATTCTCTGTACTTCCTTATAGCTCTCCTTCTCAAAGCAAATCCGCTCTCCTCCAAACTGTGGGACAGGTTGTGGTCTCCTATCAAAAGGTGAGCGGCTGTGGGAACACGAAGGCTCAAAGTCCCTGTAAAAGGGTGCACCACGTGAAGAAACCTTAAATGGGAACCTGGACCTACAAAAACACATTTCAAATAAAAGTTAATAGAACTTTCAAGTGTTATCTTTAAAATTCTGTTAATAAGACAGCAGTACACACCTAATGTAGAACCTTCTCCTGTCCTTCTGTACCTTTTTCTACTCTTTGGCAAAATTCTCCAGTTTGGTCTTCTCCCTGATAATAAATATAGATGTTTCAATCAGAGGTTAATAAGCATTCATTATACTTCAATGATGTCTGAGTCTGTTGTATTATTAGGTAAATACATTTTGGTAATTAGAATCTGAATCCACTTACTCTTCCTTCAGCCATCTTTGCTGCCAGTTCTTTGGCAAAACTGTCTGTGTTGCCAATGGTGGGATTGGATTGGGAATTGAAGGCTGTGCACCAATTTGTACCCCTGAACCAGGGGTAGCCCTGTACCATAGAAGTGGCTGTGGAATGGGGTGCCATGGAGGACCATGAAGGCTGGGCAGAACAAACATAGGAGGAGGAGGCTGCTGAACTTGTGGTGCCTGGGCTCTGGGTGGCCAATAACAAAGGGGACTTCCTCTCCCAGACATTCATCCAAAGACATTTTTTGTATTTTGTGCTAGGAATATGCGATTATAAGTGGATCCCGTATATGCATGCATTGTGTGTACATTCCCTTGTATGAATTATACTAGTTACAACTTTCTATTTGCATTAGTTAAACTCTAATTGCCTATTTTCGAGTGTATAAGTGTATCTCTACTTTATAAGTGTATCTTTCAACTCTACCCCCTCTTTTCTAACCCTTGGGGCTTGTCCACATTGTCTTCACCTCTGCTTTTTTTGACTAGAGACCAAACCTTGGAGAATCATCAGGGAAGGCTGAGTAATAGATTGACGACCCAAGCTGCCACAGCCTTAAGACTGTCACGCAGTCAACAATAATAAGTTAGACCCTTCTTGGAACTCCCACAACAATTAGACGTACCTTGCCATTTCATGATTGAGATAACAGGTGCTTTGGCCCACTCATAATTAATTGTTGCTACTCACCACACAAATTATACAGACCAAATCTAAGTACTATACTCGCAGTCATTAACACTGGTACGACTTCCATTAGTTTTGTTTTGTGCTGTCCCTCTCTCTCTCACTCTCTCTCCCTCTCTCGCTTGACCAGCGAGCAAACATGTCTCGATCATCCAGCCCTGAGGCCCACTGGGATCGTCTAGAAGTCTGGCTGAGTGCCCTGACTAGCAACCTTCTTCCTGAACCCACCGGGGACCTGCAGAACCTGAGCCAAGAGCAGCTTGACAACAACCTGAGCATCTTGATGGCCCGCAATCCGACGCAGGACTACAGCCACAAGGAGCTGGCCAAGATCACCGCGTCACTGGCTCACAACCTCCTCGGCCAGGCAAAGCTGAGTGAAGCAACAATCTACCACCAGAACAGGAGACTGCAGCGCTAAAGCTTCAGGCTGAGAAAGCGCAGAGGAATCTGACACTCGTTCGAAGACAACTGGAGCAACTAACTTTGGAGACTCAGGACAGGACAACAGACAAAAAGGACCCAGAGCTACAGGAGGAATTGGAGAGACTCCAGAATGCCTTGACTGATCTCCGTGCAGACACAGCATACCGAGAAGAGCAGGAAAAGGATGCCACAGAGGTCATGACGAGGAACATTCCTATTTTCACTCCCAACCCTGCAGGAGGAAATGATGTCCACTCATACCTCGATGATGTGGACTTCCACTTGCAAACTGTGGCTAACGTTACCACACGAGACTTTATCTGCTCAGAATCACTGCTAGCCGTGAGGTGCACAGTTTTCTGGACCGACAGCCAGAGAGAGTCTAAATGGATTCACTAGTCAACAGTGAAAAAAGGTCTAAGGATAATTTTAATGTGCTAAATGCAAAAATCACATTGGTTTTGCGCTACCAGGTCAACTTTTTGATCTATTGTCGAAATTAGATAAACTAATGCCATGCAAAGCATTACGTAAACTACATTGTGTGTTTCTCATTCATAGGCCTATACTTAAAATTTTGTTGCTGCATATTACAAATATTCTTATTTAGAGTTTCAAAGTTAATGAGATGGCATCATTAAGAAGATCTTGCAGAAATAAGCCTGATGTCTTCTGTTACATTTGCGACGAATACACTCTTTTTCATAACAGGAAACCAATCACAGGTTTCGTAAAGTGTGCATACATTGCTTATTTCAGTATGGCACTAGGTGACCAAGACAAAGCTTGGGCACCACACATGCTATGCAAAAACTGCACTGAGTATCTGCGTCAGTGGACCAAGGGTCATAAGATTTGTCTGAAGTTTGGAATACCCATGGTCTGGAGGGAGCCGAGAAACCATGACACTGATTGCTACTTTTGCGCTATTGATGTGACTGGGATAAACAGAAAAAAACATATCCTGATCTTGAATCAGCACGTCGTCCTGTTGCTCATTGCGATGAAATCCCAATACTTGTCTTTGGAGAACTTCCTGTAATTAGCGACCAAGACTCTTCCAGTGTTGAAGAAAATGAAGAAGAATATGTGGTTGATGAAAGAGGTGCGCCAAAGCTTTTGTCTCAGATGGAGCTTAATGATCTAGTTCCTGATCTCAGCTTGCGAACTATTAGCATCCAGATTAAAGGACAAAAACTTTCTCTCAGACAGCGTTCGCATCACATTCTACCGCAACAGACATCAAGACTACCTATGTTATTTCTGTCAAGAGAAGGATTTGGTGTACTGTTCAGATATTGCACAACTTCTACACAAGCTTGGAGTGCCACAATATGAACCCACAGATTGAAGACTGTTCATTGACAGCAGCAAGCGATCACTGAAATGTGTTTTGCTGCACAATGGCAACCTCTATGCCTCTGTACCCCTCACACACTCGACTACACTGAAGGAGAAGTATGAAGCAGTGAAGTACGTTTTGGAGAAAATTTGCTATGATCAGCATCACTGGTATTGACTTAAAGATGGTGAACTTTTTGTTGGGACAGCTGTCGGGGTTTACCAAGTACCCCTGCTTCCTTTGCATGTGGGACAGTAGGGACAGAACTCATCATTACATACAGAAGGACTGGCCTGAACGGAAGGAATTGGTGCCTTGCAGAGCAGAGAACGTCATCAACAACCCTCTGGTAGACAGAGATAAGATACTCTTCCCACCACTGCACATCAAACTTGGTTTGATTAAGCAGTTCAGGAAAGCATTGGACAAAGCTGGTGGCTGCTTCATTTACTTGTGCCAGGCTTTTCCAGGATTGACCATTGAGAAGTTAAAGGCTGGCATCTTTGACAGTCCTCAAATCCATAAGCTCATCACAGATCCTCACTTCGAAAAGTCAATGAACGAAGTGGAGCTGGAAGCGTGGAAGGCTTTTGTTATGGTTGTGAAAAACTTTCTGGGCAACAATAAGGCCCCTAACTACGCGGAACTTGTCACAAATATGTTGACTGCTTTCAGGAACCTCGGATGCAACATGAGCATCAAAATGCATTACTTATACTGACATATTAATCGGTTTCCGGAAAATCTTGGATCTATGAGTGATGTTAAAAATAGAAATATGTTAAATCAGCCGAAATATATTAGACAACTCACAAAAAATTTTTTTGTAACCCAGTGTTATCAGCAACTGCAGCAACCTCTAATCAGGGAGTTATCTGACCCAGAGTCAGAACATAGACTGATCACTGCCAAGGACCTTAAACAGGGCAGACAGGAAACCACGCAAGCTTATTACATCTGACAGGCCTACTTAGGGGCAAGCAACTAGCCCGGGAATGGAGAACGATTTCAATTTTAGATCCCTGTTCCTCCGGAACCTGCACCCCACAGTAAGTCACCATCTGGGGGTTCTTGCATGCCCACGGACGATGTCCACCCAACAGCTGAGAGACTTGGCCCACAAGGTCTATGCCAAACAAAGAGCTGTTTCTGAAAAGACAGTGAAAAACCACACCATCTATCCTGCTTCTAATCAGAGTGCAGAACTCACTCTAGAGGACGCCGAGCAAAGCCACAATGACAACAGAATGTCACAAACCTTTCCAGCCGACAGGGGGCAGCGTGGACATGGTGGTGCCCGGCCCAAACTGGTCACCCCGAAAGATCCTGGGACAGGTCACAACCACCTCAAGCAAAGAGATGACCCAGAAGGAGCCGATTTTCAACAACACAAGCGTCAATTGCTCTGGATCAGTCAAGATTTAAATCATCAGCAGAACCGAACTGCCACATCTGAATCAGCAGAGATTATGAGAGTTTTGAAGGAACTCCTCCAGAAAAAGGGAGACAAAAAGGATGAGTCAGATCAAACATGACTAAGCGTGCAGTCTGACCATAACACCCAATCAGAGTCCCCTCAAAATGATCCTCCCAACCAACTCAATACTAATCCTCTGCTGACCACAGAACGAGAGGTCCCACCACCAAGTGATGACATCACGCAACCACCGCAGATGACTACAGAACCACCAGAGCCAGCCAATTTCCAGCATCACACCTCAGGCCAGGACCTTGATGTACCTGAGAGTGCTGTCTTGGTTGTCTGTCTTCCAGAAGAGTCCTGACTGCTTGCCGATCACCACACAAGCCCCAATGCCAAGACTGTTGGGGAACCTAATTGAAAGGGGGGTGGCCAAAAAAACTGTACCTGGCCATCACATTGGAAAATGAGGTGAGACTAGAGGCCCTGGTGGACACAGGAGCAGACCTGACTCTGATGTCAGCCCAACTTTTTCACAGACTTCAGATTGCTGCCAAGAGACAGAATTGAACTCTTAAATATCAGAACTGTGCGCTGAATGTACAATCATACTGCCAGAATGATGTACAACTAGAACAACTAGCTCCCATTCACCTAACCATCGGCCCTATGAGCTTAGTGCACCCTGTATACATTTATCCATTTGACACGTACCCTCTCCTTATTGGCAAAGACCTGCTAGACCGCTTTGAGCCCCTATTGGACTTCAAACTCCTAAAAATTTGGCTCAAGTGCGAGAACCTCTGCCTCCTCAGTCACCAAGATCACACCAGACAGAAAGTCTCGCCAACAGCCACAGGAACACATCGACCCAAGAGCAAGGTTCAAGGTCATTGCTATGTACTTTCCAGCTAGCAGGTGCACTACACAGCGAGTTATGGTCTCCACCTGCCCACCCACCCACCCTTAACGTGGCAGCCATAACCCGCAGCAAACAGACTCAGCCCACTTCAATGACCACCTCACAGCCGCTTACGCTGGCTCCTCAAATCACCACTAATGACATTGCTGACATGCAAGCCTCTGACGCAGCTATACATACTATCCTTCTCCACCTCTCTGACCCCTCCAACCACCCTATCACATTCTAGGGTACTGCCCTGATGACGTCACTGCGCCAAGGCTTGTGGTGCCACAGTGCCTAAGAGGGGTTATGCTAATGTATGCTCACGACACACCAAGTGTGGGACACCACGGCACCAGAGCCACTTATGAGACACTAAAACAACTGGCATACTGGCCCGGCAGATGGCTGTGCCGAGGACACGGATGCACTGCTGCTTTTGGTAGGTGAAGAGGGTCTGGAAGCCTGCTGAGGGGGTGCAAGAAGCAAAGAGGTGAATTGTGTGATCTGCAGTGGAGTATTATCTGCCGTAGTTTGGGGCAAATTAGCCCATAAGGGGTCCTGTAGCCAATAAGGGGTCCTCAGTCTTATCTGCCGAAAGAACCTCTGTACTTTGTGGCACTATGGGTTGGAGATTTAATATTCAAATGATGCAATTATAAATAAATACTTTAAATACTTTTTTTGCATGATGTCCTGCATTGTGATTGGCTTTTTTTAATAATAAATTTAACAATAAACACAAATAAACAACGGCGCGGTGGCCAAGAACGGGAAATAAAGGGGGACAACGTAAACTAACCCGCAGGCGTGTGGCGATTGCCAGAACTCAAAACAAACACATTCACTCACAGAAGTCAAGTTCATGACTGAGTCCACGAAAATGCCGGAGATTCCGAAGGGCCGGAAATATAGTGTGAAAAACTTTGGTTTCTTAGAATTTGCGATTTATTATCCTAGTCCAAAATTGAACTTTTTTGGACTTTGTGTCCAGACGGTTTGACATACAAAATGTTGTCTCGTAGATCTCGTGAAGACCGACGTTTTGACATATGGTTTGTCTCTGTCTGATTTACGGATCATGCACAATTTTGGAAAAACAAATGGGCGAGAAAAAATGTATTTATTTATTTATTATCTCAGCCTTAGTCTTCGGCACTTAATGCGGGTTGTACCGAAGCACGCACACCAGTGTGCTATATATCAAAAATTTGTACTTTTGTACTAATTTTAGCATTGGTAGCATTTGTAAAATGGGGCTTCTTTTAGGTGATACTGCAGTACCACTTAAAAGAAGCTCAATTTTTACAAATGCTACCAATGCTAAAATTAGCATTCAATGCAGTACCACTTAAAAGAAGCCCCATTTTACAAATGCTACACCCGCAGCTGTGACCAATACACGGACAGGCCCATCAAAATTTATCTTGGAATTTTGGTTTCTAGTTTGAAATTTTTTAATTTCATTTTTAAGTATCATAGACGGGCTGGCTCCCCGGTGAGGTCAGGCGTAGCAGCCCCGGTCCCTCGGGCTGGCTCCCCGGCGTGGTACCGCATGGCAGCTCCGGGATCTCAGGAGGCGCGACCTTCTCGTCGTCCGCCAGTGCTGAGTCTTCTTGCCCCGGATCCTGACTGGTGCTGGATGTGGTGGAGGGGCAGAGTTCGATCCGCGGTGGCCGAAAACAATTTAACTTAAGAAAAGAACATAAACAAACCCGCAGGCGTGTGGCGATTGCCAGAACTCATAACATAAACACATACACTAACGGGAGTCAAGTTCATGACCGAGTTCACGAAAATGCCGGAGATTCCGAAGGGGCAGAAATCTCTGGCTTTTATGCATTGTCAGGATTGGGTACAGGTGATGAGCCCAGCTGCAGTCAATCCTGACACATGGTCAGTAACTATGACTTTTCTTTATCAGCTGTCTCTAAACTGGATGAAGATATTCTACCAGGTGCCTTTATAACTACAGATTAAGGTTTGTATACAAACACTTGGTTAGTTGTAGTATTGAATGTGAGCCAAAAATTTGTTTGTTCACTCTTGAGACAAAAAGTTGCGCATATATATATAAAGCTGGGCGCACCGCTTCACCATCTTGCTTGGAGTTAATGTTTGTCAGACCTGCTCAAATAGTAACAGTTGAGTGATTGGTCAATGGCCGTTTTGGGGGCGGGGCCAGCGAAAGGTCAATCTTATGCCTAAATTAAGCTGTAAAGCAAAAATTTCTTCACTCCATTATATGTGAGCACAAATAAGATCAATGCTTAGCTCGTGAAGCTCTGAGAATAAAGGCTAAACTTATCTGATTAACACTGGTGGGGAAATGAACAATATATTTACCATAATGAATGCTATTCTCACCTAATTACCTGTGAATACTTTTGCAGTATTCTTACATCACTTATCAAGTAAATGTTGCTTTCAGGACAGTCAGGATACCATGTTTCTGTGTCTCATTCTGTTTCTCTTGCCCATGTTTGTCTGTAATTCCTTTTTTTGTATGTGTGTGTGTGTGTGTGTGTGTGTGTGTGTGTGTGTGTGTATCTCATGTTTCTACATCTCCATGTTTCTCTCCTGGTCTCTCAGATAGAGGAGGAATTCCGCAGGATCACACTGAAGCCACTGCAATCCACATTCTTGGGCAAGTTGGACCAATACACACGCTGTTGAGCCTGTACAGGAGGAAGGGTGGAGCCGTGGGGAAAAAACTTGATTAGACCCTTGACATGTTAAATGAGGCATGTATTAGTAGTTAGTTTTATGTAGTGGCTTTCTAGTGTCTAATAGTAGTATAATATTGTATTTTAAATTAATCTCATATTAATAAGTAATCTCATTGACATATTTCAGTCTCGAAGAGAAGTTGTGATAAGGGGCCTCATTGTCTACCTTGGTGAAAACTTAGGGGAGTTAATCAAGGACTTCAAGGTCAGGAAGATATGGTAAATGGTCTGCACTTATATAGCGCTTTTCTACCTATGGTACTCAAAGCGCTTTACACTGCTTCTCATTCACCCATTCACACACACAAGCACACACACACTCACACAACGATAGCAGAGCTGCTATACAGCTTGACCTGACAAACCAGGGGTGACTTGGGGTTCAGTATCTTGCCCAAGGACACTTCGACGTATGACAGGAGGAGCGGGGAATCGAACCATCGATTCCACGATTGGCAGGCGACCGCTCTACCTCCTGAATATATAACTGATTCAAAGACCTGTCAATGACATACAAGTTTGTGCAAAAAAGCTGTTTGATGATGATACTTTGACCAGATTTTCTAGTAGATTTTAAATAACATGCCTATGTCAAAATTAATGGGATTTGATTTATTTGATTGTATCAACATGCCCTACACAAAAAGGAAAAATTTACAATCAAGGATAAAAAAAGAACACCATATCTAGGATTTATTTCCATTGTGGTGTTCATAAGATTTTAGTGTCTTAATTAAAAATGACAGTGAAACATGTAAAATCATCACAGATGCCTGGAGACTACTTCTACTCTATGTAAAATAACATCCTGGGGTTTTCTGAGAACTGCTACTGACAGTTGGATTTGATTTACTTTATGACATTTAGATTAGATTCTATTGACGTATGATTTTGCTTTGTTATATGGTTAAACGCTGTAGTGCAATTACAGTAATATCTGATGTATAACCATTTGTAGAATTGTAAATGACAGACCCAAATATGTGATATTTTAAAATATATACAATAATACATTTTATTCACTGTTGTATTTCACAGGTTTTCGATGACAGCGATGCTGCAGCTGTCCAAGAAGCCATTACTACATTTGTCCTTGGCATCTTTGTGGTCAGCAAAGCCAGCGAAGATCTCTCCAAGCTAGCTGGAATAGCCATCGAAGGAGAATAAATCCTTTTTGGTATCCCAGATGTGGCTCATGCTTGCACCTATCTGATGGGCCTTCTCTATGCCTTGGACCTAAGATACATGTCTTCCAAAAACCACGATCTCAAGGTCTGTTTGCATGCTTAAAAGCCATACAGATGACGTTGAAGGTGTAGATTTTGACTGAACTCACTCGTACCAAGTTGTGCTAATAGGTTTACACTGCATATTCTGAGGTTCCCCTAATGCTCTCAGGTTACACTTTTCATTTTTGTATCTCTAATATGCAGAAAAATATTACATTTAATTTAAAAAGAGTATGCTGGCACATGCCTTATTTTGTTATGTATTGTTAATTTAATTTTTGAGAGATGCTGGATTTTGCTTTGATTTTTGCCTCATCAGTGTACAGTATCTGTGTCAGGTGAGCGAGTCAGGTGACTGCGAGGAAGAGCGAGGATTGGTTAGGACAGGAGATAAACAGGAAGTCCTGGCGCCTGCTCCTCGCTCAGACATCGTGTTTAATTCATGGTCCATGAGCTCTCACCTGTTTCCCATATCCAGTCCTCTCCATCTCCGGTACCGTGAGTTCCTCCATCTCTTCAGCTCGCGAGCTACTGTTATCGGCCGGTTTATCGTAACGCCGTTTCCCCGGTGGGATTCCGCTTTTAGCGCTCGGGCGTTACAACAACAATCACGTGTGTCTTCCAACCTCCCACGGCTCTCTCCGCGTTTGGGTCAATCCCGCACGCTACAAGGGCGTACCTCTCTCACGATTGTCTGTGTGGTTACACGCCTGACAGGATGTCTGAGCCCGTAGTCGACCCAGCGGAGTTTGAGCGCGTGAAGGCAGAAGTCACATATTTACATGGTATTATTGATGCACAAGCCACCACCATTAATACTCTCAAGGACTCCGTTTTGCAACTCTCCACCTCCATGACAGTGTTACAGCGCCAGCTCTCCGGCGCCACCGCCGGTCCTCGTATCGCTCTGCCAGATAAATGGAACGGGGTGGACGGCCGCCCGGACGGGTTATTAGCCACCTTGGATATGATTTTCGAGTGCTACTCCTCCCATTATGAGACGTCTCGCGCCAAGGTGGCTCTCTTAACATCTCTCCTGTCCGGGCATGCACAGGAGTGGGCGGCGGCCCTATACAACGGCAAATCACCCATCTGCAATGATTATTTTCTTTTCTCCGAGGAGCTCCGGAAGACTTTCGTCCCAGCCAGCGGTGAGAGGGCTCCGGATTCCCAGCTTCTCCATCTGCGTCAGGGGTCTTTCTCCGTCTGCCACTACGCTTCAGAGTTCCGAACCCTCTCAGCCAAACTCTCTTGGGGAGACGACGCTCTTCGCGCTCTCTTCATAGAGGGCCTGGCTGATCACATACGAGACGAGATGACTGGCAAGGAAGCTCCTCAAACCCTCGATGCGGCGGTGGATCTGGCTCTCCGTATAGATCAGCGGATTCTGACACGGCCTCCACCTGCTCAACGTTGGTCCCGACCACCTTCCACTCATATGCCGTCTCCGCCTCGTTTTTCATTTCCCGGCGGCCGCTAGCCCAGCGGCCGAGGAACCCATGCAGCTTGGACGACTGCCGCAGGGGGAACGAGACCGCCGCTGGAGAGAGGGCCTCTGCGCATACTGCGGCTCTTCAGAACATCGCCATCCCCAGTGCCCTCTCCGTCTGGGAAACGGCGCAGCCAGGTAGGTGTCGGGGGAGCCCTGCCTGGCACGTCCACTCATATCGTTAGTTCTCGTTTCTCGCTCAGGGTAACTTTCCAGCTGGGACACAAGCGGGTCGAGTTGGAGGCTCTCCTGGACTCAGGAGCAGCCGACAACTTTATCGACCAAGGGTTAGCCTCCCAGCTGGGAATATCCCTGGAGGCAGTCACCCGTTTCATTCCCGTCACCTCTGTCGATGGACACCCTCTCCAACCTTATCCAGTCCAGTCTCAGACCCAGCCAGTTCTGATGTCCATCGGCCTCCACTCTGAACACATCCACTTCCTGGTCATCTCGGCACCTTCATCACCTCTCATCCTGGGTTATCCATGGCTCCAGCTCCACGATCCACACGTCCTCTGGTCTGAAAACCGCATCCTGGACTGGGGTCCTGCCTGCCGCCAGCGCTGTCTGCTTCCCAGGACAAGCACATGCTCCAGAGAATCCCCAGCCCCCCCGCCCGCCGACATCGAATCCATCCCTGCATCTTATCGTGACCTCGCTGAGGTCTTCAGCAAACAGCGAGCCTCCACCCTGCCTCCGCACCGTCCTTATGACGTCGCCATCGACCTCTTACCTGGGGCAGTGCTGCCTCGTGGTCGGCTGTTCTCTCTGTCCCCCGCAGAGAACAGGGCGATGGAGGATTACATCGCGGAGGCCCTCCAACAGGGCTTCATCCGGCCCTCCACCTCCCCTGCGGCCGCAGGTTTTTTTTTCATTAAGAAGAAAGAGGGGGGTCTCCGCCCCTGCATTGACTACCGGGGGCTGAACAAGGCCACCGTCAAGAACCGGCACCGGCTTCCTCTCCTCTCCACGCCATTGGATTCCCTCTCCCGGGCCTCCATCTTCACCAAGCTGGATCTGCGCAGCGCCTACAACCTCGTGCGCGTCCGGGAGGGGGATAAGTGGAAGACCGCCTTCATTACTCCAACAGGACACTGGGAGTACCTAGTGATGCCGTTCGGGTTGTGCAATGCGCCCGCCGTGTTCCAGCATTTCATCAACGATGTCCTCCGGGACATGCTGGGCCAGTGGGTGTTTGCGTACCTGGACGACATTCTAGTGTACTCCCAGAATGAACAGGATCATGTCCTTCATGTGAGAGCCGTCTTGAAACGTCTGCTTGTCCACCAGCTGTACTGTAAACTGGAAAAGTGCGCCTTCCACCAGCGCTCCACCACGTTTCTGGGTTATACCATCTCTACCCAGGGCGTGGCCATGGATCCCCAGAAGGTCAAAGCTGTGACCAAGTGGCCCCAACCCTCTAGTCTTAAGCAGCTGCAAAGCTTCCTGGGGTTCGCCAATTTCTATCTGCGTTTTATCCGGGGTTTCAGTTCAGTTGTAGCACCCCTGACGACTCTCACTAAACCAGCCCATCAACCCCGGCCATTTCTTCTTCCTCCAGAGGCTCTTCGGGCCTTCCATCACCTCATCAGTCTCTTCACCTCTGCTCCTATTCTTCGCCACCCGGACCCGGCCGAGCAGTTCGTTGTCGAGGTGGACGCGTCCGATGTGGGCGCGGGCGCTGTTCTCTCACAACGTGGTCCAGACAGGAAGCTCCATCCGTGTTGCTTCTTCTCCCGTAAGTTCTCTCCCACTCAGCAGCGTTACGGGGTTGGGGACCGTGAGCTGCTGGCCATCAAGTGGGCTCTGGAGGAGTGGCGGCACTGGCTCCAGGGTGCTGTCGAGCCATTCCTGATCTGGACCGACCACCAGAACCTGATCCACATCCGCTCAGCCAAACAGCTCAACCCCCGGCAGGCTCGTTGGGCTTTGTTTTTTGAATCTTTCGATTTCCAGCTGGCCTACCGTCCCGGATCCAAGAACACTAAGGCAGACGCCCTCTCCCGGCAATTTTCTTCGTCTGTCCCGGATCCAGATCCGGACCCCATCATACCTGCCGAGCGGATCGTCGCGCCTCTTCGTTGGCCTCTGGAGGACTCCATCCGGCGTGCGCTGCCTGGGGAGCCGGCTCCTCCGGAGACGCCACCTGGTCGTCTTTATGTTCCCTCCTGCTGCCGCCAAGAGGCTCTGCTTTGGGCCCACTCCTCTCCGCTCTCGGGGCATCCTGGTCCGGCCCGTACCCTTCGCCTCCTCCAGCGCGCTTTGTGGTGGCCCTGCATGCGGCGAGACGTCCGAGAATTCACCTCCGCTTGTGAGACCTGTGCTCGGTCGAAGTCTTCTCCCTCTCGTCCGGTCGGTGATCTGCGTCCTCTCCCGGTTCCCCGGCGCCCCTGGTCACATGTGGGATTGGACTTTGTCACCGTTCTCCCTCCCGTGGACGGGAAGGACACCATCCTCACCATCGTGGACCGGTTCTCCAAGGCAGTGCACCTGGTGGCTTTGTCCGGACTCCCCTCCGCCAAAACCACTGCGGAGTTGCTTCTGGAGCACGTGGTCCGGCTGCATGGGTTTCCGACAGATGTCGTCTCAGACAGGGGGCCCCAATTCGTCGCCGGATTCTGGAAAGCCTTCTGCCGTCTGATCGGTGCCACCCGCAGTCTCTCTTCTGGATACCATCCCCAGTCCAATGGTCAGGCTGAGCGGGCCAATCAGCAACTCGGCCGCTTCCTGCGCTGCTTTGTGTCCTCGCAGCCCCGTCTCTGGCCTCGGTTCCTGCTCTGGGCCGAGCTCTCCCACAACCTGCACTCTTCCTCTGCTACGGGGTTGTCTCCCTTTGAGGTCTGTTTCGGCTACTCACCGCCCCTCTTTGCTCACCAGGAAGCAGAGGTCGATGTTCCAGCGGCGCAGGACCTGGTTCGGCGGTGCCGCTCAGCCTGGATCAAGGCCCGGACTGCCATCACTCGAGCCAACTCGGACTACATCCGTCAGCACCGACGTCGGCACCGTCCGGGACGTTCCTTCCAACCCGGCGATCGAGTTTGGCTCTCCACTCGTCACCTTCGTCTGCACACCGATTCCAAGAAGCTGACGCCTCGCTTCGTCGGTCCCTACCCCGTGACCGCTCAAATCAACCCGGTCGCCTATCGGCTGCGCCTCCCCTCCTCTCTCAAGGTCCATCTCCCAGCTCAAGCCGTATGTCTCCTCCCCACTCGTTCCCCCCTCAGCCCCTCCGCCTGCTCCTCGGATCATCGATGGTGGTCCCGCCTTCACCGTCCGCCGGATCCTGGACTCGCGTCCTCGTGGCCGGGGCTTCCAGTATCTTGTGGACTGGGAGGGCTACGGCCCCGAGGAACGGTCCTGGGTTCCCTCCCGGTTCATCTTGGACCCGGACCTCATCTCGGCCTTCCATCGCCGCCAGCCTTCTCGTCCGGGACCGTCAGGAGCCGGTCGTCGATGGGGGAGTCCTGTCAGGTGAGCAAGTCAGGTGACTGCGAGGAAGAGCGAGGATTGGTTAGGACAGGAGATAAACAGGAAGTCCTGGCGCCTGCTCCTCGCTCAGACATCGTGTTTAATTCATGGTCCATGAGCTCTCACCTGTTTCCCGTATCCAGTCCTCTCCATCTCCGGTACCGTGAGTTCCTCCATCTCTTCAGCTCGCGAGCTACTGTTATCGGCCGGTTTATCGTAACGCCGTTTCCCCGGTGGGATTCCGCTTTTAGCGCTCGGGCGTTACAACAACAATCGCGTGTGTCTTCCAAGCGCAGAGGTTTGACATACTGGGAAGGGGGTTTTATTCATAAACAAACAATAAAGCAATACAAATAAACAATGGCGCGGTGGCCGAACACGATTTAACTTAAATAAAGAACTGAAACTAACCCGTAGGCGTGTGGCGATTGCCAGAACTCAAAACACATGAAACTAAACAAGGTCAAGTTCGTGCAGAGAGTCCACGAAAATGCCAGAGACCCAGAACGGGCGGAAACTTCCGGCATTTATGGGGCGTCAGGATTGGATTCAGGTGTGGAGCCCAGCTGCAGGCAATCCTGACAGAGCCCCCCCTCCAAGGGCTACGTCCTCGGAGCCCCAACAGTACCATCAGTGGAGGCGGCGGGGCGGACGGCGGCAACCACAGGGCTCCTGCCCTGCTGTATCCTCCCCTTGGAGGACCCGGTCCCTCGGGCTGGCTCCCCGGCGTGGTCAGGCGTGGCGGCCCCGGTCCCTCGGGCTGGCTCCCCGGCGTGGTCAGGCGTGGCGGCCCCGGTCCCTCGGGCTGGCTCCCCGGCGTGGTCCCGCATGGCGGCCCCGGACCCTCGGCCTGGCTCCCCGGCGTGGTCCCGCATGGCGGCCCCGGACTCCCGTACCTGCACACAATAATCAGGGCCGATCCATCTGGGTACGTGTGGGCCCTGTCTCCACATGTCCCCTCTGACACGTCTTGTGTCACCCCCTGCACCGCGCAGGGAGATTGTCCCAGAGCCTTCGGCGACTGTTCCAGGCACCCCAGGCTGGTGCCTTCTGGGACTATGCAGCCCCTCTCGCTGCCCGGCCCTGGTGCCAAGGGGGGGGCATTGCCAGACCATCCGGCTAGCCCCTTCTGCGTCCGTTGGGACAAGCAGGCCCTCTTCCTGCCTGTCCCAGCTGGGTCCTCATGCCTACCCGGGGACTCTATGGCGCTCCACCCCTCTGGAGGCAGACGCAGGCCCATGCCTGGCCCGCCCTCCTCACTGGCTACCGGAGGACCCAGCTCCATCGCTTCCCCACCTCCCCTCCCCTCAGGAGGAGTCCCCAACCCGAACTGCACCCCCCCAAAAAATTCTTTGGGGGAGCACCCCCCCCGGCTGGACTTAGGGGTACCTTGGGGCTTGTCCACCTCGCCTTGGACCAGCACATTCGGGTCAGGAACCTCCTCCCTGGGGTTCGGCTCCGCGGCTGGGTCGCCATCTGGTGGACACAAAGAGGGGAAGTGGGGGCGACATACGGACACATATGCCACACAGACACACACAGACAGAGACAGACAGAAGAGAGGGTCGTCTGGCTCCCTCTCTGGGCTCTCCAGGACCTCCTCAGGGGGCACAGCCAGGATCTCGGGAGGTGCGACCTTCTCGTCGCCCGCCAGTGCTTGGTCTTCTTGCCCCGGATCCTGACTGGCGCTGGATGTGGTGGAGGGGCAGAGTTCGATCCCTGGCTCAGGCTCTGGCCGATCAAACTCCGCCCTCAGTCTCTGCTGGAAGTCCCGAAAACTGCTGTCTGTATCTCCCTGCTGCCAGAGGGCTGCGCTCCAGCCCCATGCTGACCCAAGCAGACACGAGAGGATGGTGGTGGTCTTATCAGTGTCTGCTGCCCCACTGAAGGGTCCCGGGACAATTGGGCTGTCCCACATGGGGCTGGGCACGTCGCTGGAGATGGTGGTAGGTGTGTGGTGTGGAGGGGGGTGGACGTCTTCTCTAGCAGGTGTGGACGCTGGTGCTGTGCTGCCATTTCGCTGGGGAACGTCCGGGCAGAGGGAAGGCGGGTCGGCGACTGGAGCAGGAATGGAGGATTCCCTGCGAGGCAGTCCCGGCAGCGCAGTTGCTGGCTGGCGACCTCCCGTCGCCCTCTTCCACCAGCTTTCCTCACACTGCTGGGAGGGACGTGGTTCTCCACGGACCTCGTGACGATCCTGGATGGGCGCGATGGGCGGAGCCATCCCGGCACCGACTGCCCAAACGGCGTCATCCTGGTCGTCGTCCGTGTCCACCTCGTACCCCCGGAAGTCACATGGGTCATCACGGACGCCGCGATGATCTCGGACGCGCACGCTGGGCGGAGCCATCCCGGCAACGACCGCCCACCGAAAATCCACGTCATCATCGCTTTTGTCATCCGTGTCCTCCCACCGGTGACTCCAAGGGTCGTCCACCCTGCGGACATCCTGGACCCATGGCGCGATAAGCTCCCATGGGCAGTACTCTGGCCATTCGGGCTGGAGGCTGCCCACCTCCTCGCTGGAGGAACGCCGCCGTTGTTGCCGCTTTTCACCCCCCTGGAAGTGACGTGGGTCCCCACGGACCTTGCGACGATCGCAGACTGGCGCGATGGGCGGAGCCCAACTCTCGTCTCCCGTGCTCTCGTCGCCGTCCGTGTCGTCCCAGTCCACGGGGAGCCTTGCCAGCAGAGCGCAGAGTTCTTGGCTCGACATGGCGAAGATCGTGGGGGTCGCATCTTCTGCGCTCGCTGCCCACGTCACTTCCTCGCTGCTGCCGACGCCAACGTCCTCGCTCCGCCCACTCACCCGCCGACGTTGTCGCTTCCGGGTTTCGCGGAGTTTCCCGGGGGTGACGTCATCACGCGGCGCCGTGTACCACGGCTTCTCGGGGAGAAAACGCTCCACCAGAATGGGTGGCGCGTCTCTCCCCTGGCGTCCGCGTTCGCCACGCCGGGCTGCGTCCTTCGGGCTGCGTCCTGCGTTTCTTCTCCTCTGCTTTTTACCTCTGCGCTTTTGGGTGGGTCTCTGGCATTCTGTCACGACTACGGACTTACGAGGGAAGGAAGCGCAGAAGTTTGACATACTGGGAAGGGGGTTTTATTCATAAACAAACAATAAAGCAATACAAATAAACAATGGCGCGGTGGCCGAACACGATTTAACTTAAATAAAGAACTGAAACTAACCCGTAGGCGTGTGCCGATTGCCAGAACTCAAAACACATGAAACTAAACAAGGTCAAGTTCGTGCAGAGAGTCCACGAAAATGCCAGAGACCCAGAACGGGCGGAAACTTCCGGCATTTATGGGGCGTCAGGATTGGATTCAGGTGTGGAGCCCAGCTGCAGGCAATCCTGACAGTTTCAGCTAACTGACAAGTTTTGTTTTGGGTTTAGATGCATAAATAATACTGAGATTGACTCTTGTGAGACTCGTTAATAGTATGTGTGATAAATCAATTTGTAAGGAAATGGTGAAAATCAATCACTGGTTTGCCAAAGCCAAAGATGCAACCCCATTTCTCTTGTTTGGTGTTAATTACACAATTTAAAACTTTCACATCAGATAATCAGATTTTTGTTCTTCAAAATATGACTCAGAGAATATTATACAAATTGTTGATAGCAACTAATTCATTAATCAACTAATAGTTGCAGCTCTTGGTTATTTAGCATTATGGTCAAGTCTTGGCTCCACGCACATTGATTTGTGATGCGGAATGTCACAGATAGAGGACATACTGAGTAGACCAAACATGATTTGAGTTGTTGTGTCTGATCTACTTAAAAAGGTAAGGCAACTTTTTGCATCACTTTATTATGTAGATAAAGTAAAGCTAGTCTTTGTGTGTGAGAAATGAGTTTTGGTAGTAATTGCAACTTAATTTTACAAGTAAAGAAAACTTGGCTTTATTAAATAGATGTTACTCATAAAATTAAGTTAACTGATTTGATAAACTAAGTTGGCTTTACTTGAAAAATAACGTTGATTTTACTTACTAAATTGGATTTACTTTAAAACAATAGGTCTTACACACAATAAATTAAGTATCTATTACAAAGATTAGTCTTGCTTTATTTACACAATAATCTGATGCAAAAAGTTGCCTTACCTTTTTTAAGTAGACTCAGAAGAAGAGGTTGGTGAAGAAGAAGGATAGCTAGAGTGATGAAAGAATCAGACAGTATAAAGAGATGATCTGTCAGGTGAAATGAGAGGTGAGAGTTTAGGTGTATGGCGAGTTGGAGGAGGGAGAAAAGAATCCGGATCGTTTGTCTCAGTAGAGGGACAGAGCTGGGAAAGATGTGCAGCAGGACCTGCTCTGTGTCTTCATGGGAGAAGGCAAGAGATGTAGAGGAAGGCCTAGTAGGAGTTTCATAAATTTGGAAGAGGAAGATGAAGGAAACGGGGAAACAGAGATGGTTTATGGTTGCTGTGGCAACCCCTAACAGTAGTAAAAAACAGAAAAATGTAAGGCATAACATTAAAAAACATTAAAAAAAAATAAAATAAAAAGAAAACACATTGTTAATGGCTTTGAACACCTGTTAGTGAGGGTGTGAGGTGGTGTGTTGGGTTGCTGCTGGGTTTACCACTTTTAATACAAAAAAAAGGGGACGCATACTGCAGCAGGGGCCACATCCCTTGGGGTCCAAGACCACAGTGATCACAGGCCCAATGGCATTCCAGTGGTGGTAAAACGCAACTTAAAATATTTTTTTCAGGAAAGTATGAACACTTGCACATTAAAATAAACTGTCTTTTATTGAAATGCATTCAGTCTTCCTCTTTTACAACTCAACAGACTTCTCTAATGATAATCATAGCTGATCACATAGGCATAGCTGACAATAATTTACAAAGGTCAAACAAGTGTGACAAAAACAGGCTTTGGATGACCTTGTGATATGTGAACCACATTTCAATAACTTTAAAATTTACACATTCACAACTTATTAAATATTAAGTTAAATATTTTATAATCAGAAATACAATTGGAAAAATATAAAAATTGCACAAAACTGCAAAGGAACCTTTCTTAGACACCAGCAGACCAGAACTATAAGTGTGCAGTACTGGAGCATGTCAGGTCTACTTTCTATGTAAGTGTACTTCTTGTCACTCCGTGAAGCACTGAGTAGCTGTTTGTCTTTTAAACAGCTAGAGTAAAACTTTAAAGTTGAGGGTGATCAAGATCTCACTCCTAATGAGCTCCACAGAGCACCTGTTCCTGCTGTCACTCCATTTATTGGTCATTATGGAAAATATTCTTTCCACATAGCCAGTTAATGCTGGGATGCTCAAGATGTGGCTCATTATGTACAGCATGTTAGGCAGGATAGCCACTTGAAAGAGAGCCACCTGGCAGCCATCTTTGGACTTCCATGCATCCTCTGCATCATCTTTGAGCCTCTTCAGAATTATATTTGCTGTGGTGCATTCATCATAGAGGTCATCCATGTTCACATTTTGGATAAGGTTGAGCTTACTATTGATCCTCTCAGCCATAACATTGGTCATCTCTTCTCTGTATGAGTTTTTGCTTGAAGGTAGACATTTTACATTTACATATACAGCATTTATCAGATGCCCTTATCCAGAGCGACAATCAGTAGTTACAGGGACAGTCTTGCTCAGGGACACAATGGTAGATTAAAACCTGGGGTTTCTGGTTCATAGGCGAGTGTGTTACCAACTAGGCCACTACCACCCTGTCTCTTGCAGACATAAATATCTCAACACAGGTGGAATCACTTTCCAGCTTCTTGACCACTTCCTCAAATAGGGAGAGGATGTTATTGGAGAACAGGAGATAAACTTCCACATCATCCGGATCTCCCTCAATGGAGGCTTCACTGAGCTTTAATAAAGAGCTGATCTGTCTGGGACACTCTTCTCCGAGGATGATGAAATAAGACCTGAGAGCAGTCCAGGTTTGCAAACTATGGGAGATGGCTGGATTGAGAGACAGCCACCTTGTTGAAACATGTCGTAGAATCTCATGGAACTCCACATCACAAAACTGGCAAAAGTCTTTAAGGGATTCCCTTCATTTGGCAGATGTGGAAAAGTAGCCATAGACCTTCAGCACAACATTTTCCACATCTACAGTGAGCTGGTCGAGCGCATGCTTCACCGTGTTGTACGCAATATGGGCGTGGCAGTTCCCTTGCAGCAGATCTTATTGCTTTTTCCTTAGGTTAGTGAAGACAGAGTTGTGGATTTCATAATTAACATTTGTATTGTCTGCACTATATGCAGTAACTTGACTTAATGATAAGCCAAATTTATCGAGGGATTGTTCTATAAAAACTATAATACCAGCAGCAGACTCATCTGCATTTTCTTGCAGATCCCCATTTCTGGCCTAAAGTATTGTACTGCAAGGGGAAACATCTACCTGTTCCCTTTATTTGATGCATCTATCTGTATGGAGAATGGGAGGGGTTTGTCTGACTTTAACACCTATCCAAACATGGAAACAGCACATACATAACCTAGCTCCAAACATAAGGTAGTAAAGTTTTTATAAAGCCTATTTCTAATTTTAAAATATGGGAAGTTGCAATTTACTAGTTTATTTTCTTTAAATGGCCATTATGTTGTTTATTAATGTATTAAATGTAATGTTTCATGTAATAAATTAACACTTATGTGTCTGACGTAACCTTAACAAACAAACTCATTCGTGAGCTGTGTCATTGCGGGAATGCTGGTGTCCGGAGGCCTGACGTGACACCATGAGCCACAGAAACCGCTCTCCGACACGTTGTCCGCCAACACTCCGCAGCCAAGTATTTGTTTCCTCCCACTCTCTGCGCTCATTGTGCAGCCGCTTGCGTTTAAGCTCTGAAACTTTAAGACGCGTTTTTTTTTTTTACCCGGAGGAGCAGCTGCCATTTTTTTTTATTATTACTCTCTGCCAACACTTTGCAGACTCTACATTAAAAACCCCGCCCTCCTCCCTGGACAGTTAAAAAGACCAATCAAACTAACGATGACGTCAAGTATCATCCAATCAAAAGTAGGAAAGGAGGCATCTTCATACAAGGCGTGTGGGATGGTTTGCATGAGACGCTGCTTTAAAAACAACGATTTAAATAAATACGGGACAAAACCCGTCCCGTATTGATTCAAAACGGGACGCGCAATTTCATTCTCAAATACGGGACGATTCCAACCCTAGAACTTGCCGCGTCCCTCCGTAATTGTGCTGCATGGTGGACTGTGTGCACCGCCCTCACGATCCCGCCATCCCGTCACGCACACGGCTTTAATCTGCACTCATTTGTGGCGTTTGAGGAGCGGAGCTGTTTCCGCTGAACTCGCCATGTTTATTTGCCACTTGTTATGCAGAATAGCACGCAGAAAAATGAAACCCCGAGGACTCTAATGGACTGTGCTAAAGAGTTTAAGAAAACTCTTGCTTATTGGCCAGATAGTTGTCATGGAAACCGATTTGTTTTGGTTTGCGCTTGCGCTGTCCTAAATTTAAAAAAAAAAACTTTCTGCAGCAAGCGATGACAAGTGACAGAACCATAATTCTGTTCAGCAGCACATGAGCTCACCCCATTCGCCCCATTAACCACATTCCGCCCTGTTTTGCCCAAATGTTCATCTGAACGCCCACGAGTCACTCATCCGGTCAGGTAAACCACGTAACCACGCCCATTTTGTTTTTACCCAATCAGGACAACGCATAACCACGCCCACTCCAACCGAATATATATAGGGGAAAAGAAGATGTTAATTTTACAAGGATCTCACTAATTTTTGGTAGTGGATTGCTAAAAATAAGCAGCGTTTCAAACATGTTCTGTGTTCATTATAAGTTTTTTTCTAAACTCGACCATAATATGGTCCTGTTTAATAGTCAGCATATCATGATGAGAGATCTAAAGCGGCAGATCATGAGTCAGGAAAAGATAAACGAGACTATCAGTGATTTACAGATCAGCAACGCCCAGACCAATGAAGGTTAGTTGTACAACGTATAAAAGAAAGCACACAGTGGTTTTATTAAACACGTATTAATAACTAGACAGGTTGTTTAAAGACTCTGATCATATTAGCATTAAATGGCGTGATACCTGAAAGAGTTTAACCCATTCAGCTGCATGCTTCCTACAGTTATAAACGTAGTTCATTTTGACCATCTAAACATTTTTATCTATATATGTAATCCAGTCATAAGGTTTTTTTAGGGCACTATTCTCACTGCACTTGTTAATTTCATAAAAACTTGTATAGAAAAAAAGTGAAGAGCTCTGCATGTATTTTAAATAAATTATAGTTATTACGGAATGATGAATTTATGTAATCTCACTTGTTAAATTTCTTCGATGTATTTACTCAACTTGTTGTAATGTCAACAAATGAGCATTTATCAGTAAGTGTACATAAAATCAAAACTACAATAATTTAAATGCTGATAAACTGTATTAGGTCATTCGATTTTATGGTGGTTCTGGTTGCACGGTTATGGTAATCCTTTTCTGCTTTCCTGTTCTAGAATACACAGATGATGCCCTCATACCCAAAAACTCCTCGGTCATCATTAGACGTATTCCCGCTAAAGGAGTGAAGTCTAGCAAGCGAAGATTTTTGTCTTCTAGAAATCGTTCTGCACCTTCAAGTGGATCATTAAAAGCGGTATGTAAAAACAACACATTTTTACCTCAATTAAAAATATTCACTGTGTATTTATTTATGACTGTACTTTTATCGACCATGACATCAGTCATGTTATAAATGCTTTAAGACATTTAGAACTTTATACATGTATACAAATGTGTATTGAGAGTCAAACAACTTCTCTCTTGGTCACTTTGAGATTTTAATCCATGCTTTTAACACGAATCGTCTGGACTACTGGATCGCACTATGTTGAGTTTAACCAGAGGTCACTTGTTCGACTTCAGTTGGTCCAAAATGCTGCTGCACGACTTTTAACTGGTACAAAAATACATGAGCTTATTACTCCGGTTCTAGCATCGTTACATTGGCACCCAGTTCGTTATCAGATTGATTTTAAAATTATTTTGTTTGCTTTTAAAGGTCTCCATGGCCTTGCCCCACAGCATCTGTCCGATCTGCTTCAGTTGTACTCTCAGGTCAGCAGAACTTTCATTGTTAGTTGTCCCTAAGACAAGGAGGAAACTTATGGGTGACCAAGCTTTTTCAGTCGCTGCTCCAAGACTCTGGAGCACAATGCCCTCGAACATCAGGCAGGCCAAATCCCTTTCTGCTTTTAAGAGCTCCCTCAAAACACATTTGTCTCCTTGGCTTTTAAATCTGTCTGAGATGTTGGTTTTACTGTTTTGTTGTGGTTATTATTAATTTACTGGTTATTATTTCTTTTAAAGTGCTTAATAAATACATTTAAACTTGAACTTGAACATGAAAACTTTCTTTCCATACAGATTACCAATCTCGCAGAAGTAAATGCATCCAAAGAAGACAAGATTAAAGATATGATGTTTCAATCTAGTCAGTACTACAGTCAACCTCAGTAAGTGTTCTTCCTTGGAAGCTTTTTAATACCTGCATTTATAGGAATAATAGGTTTAACATGATTATTTTCTATTTTAACAGGCACATGGACAAGCTTGCTGAACAACCCCCACCAAACTATGTTTGCTTTCGATGTGGGATAACTGGCCACTACATACGCAACTGTCCTACAATTGGAGTATGTGAGCTGTACTTTTCTTTTTAACATTCATACGTTGTACCAGTCCAGTCTCAGAAATAATCATTTATTTGCGTCTCACAGGATGAAAACTTTGACACTTCTAAGTAGATTAAAAAAAGCTCTGGGATACCAAGCAGCTTCATGAGGGAAGTTTCTGATACAAGCGTAAAGGGAGCCATGCTGACAAACACCGGAGCTTATGCCATCCCTATAATTAATGCGTAAGTGAAAACTGTGCTGTGTTTTACATAACTGAGGTGTATTAAAGATGGCTGCTTTAACAGGGTAGTAGTGGCCTAGTAGGTAACACAGGTTCAAACCCGACTCACTACCATTGTGTCCCTGAGCAAGACAATTAAGACTTGTTCAAGGGGGGCTGTCCCTCTAACTACTGATTGTCGGTCTAGATGAGGGGGTCTGCTAAATGTCATAAGTGGAAAATGTAAATCTAATCCAATATTGTTCTTCTCTCATAGGGAGTCCTATGCTATTAAGAAGAAGGAGAAACATCCTTTCTTCTCCCAGGAGCAGTCGTCTTCCTCCTCAGAAGAAGAGGATCCTGTGCCTGATGAGCTACTGTGTCCCATCTGCAAGGACTTCATAAATTATGCAGCAGTTACTCCCTGCTGTGGAAACAGCTACTGTGATGAGTGTGAGTTTTAATAAGACATTTTTTTATGAGATTTGTTTCATGAAGTTGTTGTTCCTGGCCTCCATGAATTTTATTTTTTTTATTGTAGGTATTCGCACATCATTGTTAGAGTCTGAGGAGCATATGTGTCCCACTTGCAACCAGACTGATGTGTCCCCAGATACTCTAGTTGCCAACATAGGTCTGCGCCAGGTAAGGGACATTTATATCTCTGTTGTCATTACTACCTTTTCAATTTGGCAAGAAGTTTTAATTTTTCTTTTTTTGCTTTGTTTACTCAGGTTATTAATAAGTACCAAAATGAGACCGGCTACATTAAACTCATCAGAGGGGCTGTTGCCGCAAATTATCCCCAGGCTGCAGCTCAACAATCTAAACCACATTTGCAGCAGCCCATCCTACCAATTAATGTTCCTGGATCCTGCCAGCAGGACCCCTTATTGGCTAATTCTCCCCAAACTACAGCAGATAATACTCCACTGCAGACCACACAGTCCACCTCTTTGCCTCCTGCACCCCCCCAGCAGGCTTCCGGACCCTCATCACTTACCAAAAGCAGCAGCGCATCCGTGTCCTTGGCACAGCCATCTGGGTGGGATCTGTAAGTGATTCGTGTCTTTTTGTAATCAAGCCGAGCGGGAATGTGATTTATTCATTAAACATTTCTTATTCCTACAGGTCCGCTGGAAGAGGAAGTTCCCTTTGTGATCGACCACCCAGAGCCCAGGCACCACCTCCATGGCACCCCATTCCACAGCCACTTCTAGGGTACAGGGGTACCCCTGGTTCAGAGGTACAGATTGGTGCACAGCCTTCAATTCCAAACCCAATCCCACCATTGGCAACACAGCCAGTTTAGTCAAAGAACTTCAGGCAGCAAAGACGGCTGAAGGAAGAGTGAGTGGATTTATACTTCAGCATCATACACATTAATACAAGAGACTCAGAAATCATTGATGTATAATGAATGCTTAATAACCTCTGACTGAAACATCTATATTTAATACTGTTGTCTTATTAACAGACTTTTAAAGATCTATTAACTTTTACTTGAATGTGTTTTTGTAGGTCACATGGTGCACCCTTTTACAGGGACTTCGAGCCTTCCCATTCCCGCTGTCGCTCACCTATTAACAGGAAACCAGAACTTGGCCCACAGTTTGAAGGAGAGCGGATTTGCTTCGAGAAGGAGACCTATAAGGAACAGGAAAGGAAGTACAGAGAACGGTCTGAGACTTTCTACAAGAGTTGCAGTAACCCTTCCGGCAACCAAACGCAAGGTTGTCCTCCTCTTCGTGCCAGACATCCTCCAAAACATCCCAGAGACAACTGTCCCTATGGAAGGGGTCGACGAGAAGAATATCCTACCCCTCATGGCCCACTTCCTAGAGGTTGCGATGCTACCTTAGGTTATTCGGAGAAGTATGTTGAGAAATTTGATACAGGCTGTGGAGGCAACAAGGATTCCTTGAAAACCACCACGAAGGGAAAGACACCAAAAGGCAAAAGTAGACACCACAGGCATGAAGGAAGAAGATGAGCACAGACCTCGGAACTTTTGAAATATAAACAGCCTTTCTCTAAATACATGCAAATAAATTTCTTTGTACTTTATTAAATGTCTACTAGTGATCTTGTTAAGTTGAAATGTTGCTGAATGATACTTCTGTTCACTGATTCTGATGATGTTACTGATGCTACCTTTTATGGTGCTTTGAGATCCTTTATTTAAAATAAATTTGGTTTTCTAAATCACAAATCAACATAAACTAGTCCAGTTAGTGATGGACTCAATCACAGTGATCACAGGTCAGGTCTTACATAGTGTGGTGGCGCAGGGTACCAGTGCTAACTGAATATTAGGAGCAGTCAGAGGACAGGTGAGGGTGTGGGTGGGACATTATTCCGAAGACTGATGACAGGCTGAGGGCGTGACACCAGCTCGTCATCTGGTCACTGATAAAATATGCACTGATAGAGGTGCAACAGGATAAGATGCCAAGCAAAAATTACACCATGTCACATAATGGGGACGAAGGACCCAAGTGCAAGCGTTTCCAAAAACTAAAAAGATTTATTAATAAACAAACAATAAGGGGGTTGAAGCCCAAAAAATAGTTCAAAGGTTCCAGCAGCATTACTGAACCGGAGTATGCTGCTGGAACTGACACAAGAATTGGGCCCTATGTGAGAACAAACATAAAAGTGAAAGTGATTAGTTGTCACAAGACACAGCACAGCACCCAGTGCACACAGTGAAATGTGGTAAGGTAGAGTATTGCAAGGGGTTGATTGGGGCAGACAGATGCAGGCGATGATAATGATGATGTGAGGACAGACAGGACAGAGGGCCTGAGGGTGTGACAGTAAAAGAGGCGCACCACTGGGGGCAAAACCAGTGGGCTGAGAGTGACCAGGTTTACAACGACTTACAACCAGTAGTTACAGGGACAGTCCCCCTGGTTAAGTGTCTTGCTCAGGGACACAGTGGTAGTAAATGGGGTTTGTACTTGAGAGTTTGTGGTCATCTGGTTTATAAGTGAGTGTCTTACCCACCAGGCTACTACCACCCCACCACATGGGCCCAGCAACTCAGAAGTCCTCCTCCCCTGTGACTAGGCGAGAGACGGGTCGGGGAATTCAGAAGCTTACCTTCAAAACTCAGAACACAGAAGCCGGAGCAACCCACAAAGTCAGGTTCGTGACAAAATGATTATATAAGCGAAGGCTTACGGTGCATTTCAAACAATCATTAATGTTATTAAACTGATATCCCAAAATTGATTTATTCATTAAAATGTTGTATGTGTTCACATTAAACTCTGAAATATTACTGTTTGAAATTATAATGATTGTCCTCACTGCAACAGAAACATGACGGATTAAATTTCCTGGAACATAAAGGCTGGTCTGAACCTGTTTGTTTTTCTTCCTAAACAGGGAGGGGCCTTAGTTCCATGGAAGCTGAGATGCAATGTGACAAAAAACATATTATATGCTTTTCATTTGTACAGTGAAAAAAGAATATTCTTTTATATTATTATATATATTAAGAATATATAAAAACATTAATTTATAACATGCTAATGACCCTTTTGTTCTACAAATATTAGCAATTCTCAGTCGTTAATCGTCATTCTTTTCATTCTTTTATCCTCATATTGTACTGAAAGTACAGGGCAGGTAAGGAAGCGGACCTGTAATTGGAAGGTTGCCGGTTCGAATCCCTGAACCGCTACTGAGTAAAGCTCCCCAGGTGCCTTTCATGGTGCCTTTCCACTACTCACCAAGGGTGATGGTTAAGAGCAGAGGACACATTTTGTTGTGTCACCATGTGCTGTGCTGCAGTGTATCATAATGACAATCACTTCACTTTCACAGTCTAAAGGTTCTCATCACAACAATTACTTCTCTGCCTCTGCAGATTGCACCAGTAGCTAATGCACCATGAGTTGTCGGGAAATGGTTCCAGGTGCAGATGAGTATTGGTCAGAACAAAGAGAGGGGAGGAGCATTCAAGGCATTCTATTTTTCCATTATTGAGGGGAGGAGCATTCAAGGCATTCTATTTTTCCATTATTGAAACAAAATAGCTGAACACAGGTCACAGATTCAGAAAGAAAAATCAAGAGACATTCCTACAGATCCTGAAGTAAAATCATTCTTTTCTTGGACTTTCATTTGCATTTTGTAAAAGGTTTAGACATCAACATTTACTCATAAAAGTATATTCTACTGAAATACAGACTGGTTCCTCCTTCACTAAAAGTTCTCGTCACAACAATTAATGAAGACCTGTTAAAGAATACCATAGAGACTGACATAGTAATGACAGTCAGCTTTCCTAAAGCCTCTTTGAACAACATTCAAACATTACAATTGATGTTTGCAGATTTAGGTATTTTGTACAAAAGCTTTTAGAAAAGCTTTTTGCCAGTGTTACATGTATGCAAATGTAACTGGTCATCTGTACGCTTTGCCCATTTGCATTAACACTGCAGGATTCAAAGCAGTAATAAAACTTTCCAGTGATGCCTCCGCTGTTGAGGAACACACCCAGCAGTTGCTTGGAAGACTAAAGACTACACTCTTCCTGCTGGCCCTACTTTTGTGGAGACCGTGTCCATTTTTCTTACCTTCTATTTGCTCCTAGATGTTGAAAGCTTTAAGTTAATTTAGTATTTTCCATCTTCAACAACTTCACAAAGCCTGATATTCATCCACAACGGACAAGCCAGGTTCGGTGCAAACCATGTTTAACCTGAAATCTCCTTGGCTGACTGCTTTACTGAAGCTCTCATATCCATCCTCCATTGGAGCCAGAATAGAAGAAGTGTTGGGTGGCTGGAACGTTGGGCCCATTGGAAAGATTGGTTGGAAGTCTTTGATGAAGAACAACTCGTGGAGTGATAGAGGTGCAGGGTATGCCTTATTTTCAAACGATGATGCTGAAGACCTGGAAGAGTCTTTGGTCCTTTGAGTGTTTGCTTCAGATGAACAAAGGCTGCTGTCTCTGCTCTGTCCTCCACTGTCCACCTCCGCTGAGGGACCAACCTGAGCATAATCCGGCGATGAGCCCAAGATTGATGTTGAAGAAGAACTTGCCTCAGTTGGCTGGTTGCAGTAATGATTGCGGATGACTTCTGGATGCCTCTTCTTTCCATCACTGATAACAATGATGGATAGATTTTCTTTTACAGGAATAAGGAGCTGAGGACGGAAATAGGAAAAAATCAATGATGGAAAACACTTGCTTTTAGAGTTAACAAAGTTAAAATGTTAATCGCTTCTTGACACAGGCAGTAAATTCTTGACCAGGCCATTCAATCAGACTATTGTCCTTGTCCCAGTGCACATAAATTGATGTATTAACTGATGGATGCCAGACTGCGCTCTGATGGGAGCCGACTTCAGCTTGTAAGTGTTGCACTTTTTCCATTTGATCTTTTTACGTCTTTTTAGATAAACAACTGGTGCCATATTGAGTGGTGATGTTGGCAGCTTTACAACTCTGTACATTTCAGATCCCTTATTCCTTGTCACATGAAGACAGATGCCACCACATCCAGGTCCCTAGAGGGAATTGTGGCGCATTCTCATGGCTTCTAGTCCAGTTTGTGCAGGTGTAACTAAACTACCAATCACATTCTTTTATTCTGTTAGTCTGACCATCAGAAGTTGAGTCAGACAGTTCTGCATTTGTTTAAAAAGCACAAAGACACCACATTCTTACAAAGCCTCCTCACCGGGATCTTATGGAGATTGTCGAATGGGACAATTTTGGGAGGAGCAGAGAATTTACTCCACGTCTTATTCTTGATTCTATAGAATGAAATAAAGTCATTTAATTCCAGAGATACACCGTACTGTCCAAAAATCTGTTTAGTCAGTTGCCAGTTTTCCACTTACTTGAAACAGCAGAAGCCAAGTGTGCAAACTGTGAACACCACAATCATGCACAGGATTGGGATGATTATTCTCATGTCAGGTGATGAAGGATCTAATGAATGGAAACACAAAGATGTTGTTTGGGGCTGACTTAGAGAATTTCGAAAAACTGCAAGAAAATGCGTCGACTTACAGTAGGTAAATATTTTTTCATCGCTCCAGTCACTAAATGCGAAATTGTACTTTGACAAGAGCCTGGTCCTCACTGCATAATCAGTGTTTGGCTTTAATTTGATTCCCAGTATCTCAAAGTTGGTTTTAAAGGACTCTGTGATGTTAACAGACACCTTCAGAAAGAAATGAAAGCAAATATCACTTAATTGTACAAGGCAGAGGTGCAGGCGTTACGTGATGAAAAGCCATTTGCTGCTGCAGTTAAATGCTTAATACATGGGTGTAATATACTGAAAAAGCTCATAACTCACCCAGTCGTTCGCCCCCACAGCTCTATAATTAAGTTCCGTATTCAAGAGGCTTTCGAAATAATCTTCCTTAGTATATTTCGTCTTCCAAGTTACGTCAACGTTAGTTTTTATTTGATTTGCAGATGTAATGGTTGGGGTTTTAGGCTTGACTACAAACAAATTCATGATAAATTCAGGATGATTTTATGTTGGATGAAAATATTACATAATAATACTGTTAAAAACAATCTTCCTCTTGTCCACATACTTTTTCTGTAAAAAACTGTAATTTTCGATATATTGACATCTGTATATTAGAATTTTATAATATATTAAACACAATTTTCCCAGCAACATTGTAGATTATCCCTGACCTACTGATATTTTAAAGCAACATTTACCCAAACATTTACAACATTTACTAGAAGCTTGAGGACACTTACTCGTCTCAAGGGTAATGAAGCTGGAGTTGCTTTCTATTTTGTTTCCTTTCAATATTTCAGCCGTGAACTCTTCATTTGAGACAAAACCTTCTCTAACGTGAAGGTTACATTGGCACTTTATCTCAGCACCTTCATACTGAACCTCAAAAGCACCAAAATAAAGTCTGGGGACCAAACAACACGATTATTAATATAAGACACCATCACTGTCATAATAACATGTTGCTTTCTGCTGATGGGGAATTTTGGATAATTACCTTGATGGGCTGAACACGACTCGCAGTCCAAGTTCTGAGCAGTCAACCCGGCTCATCGGTGTAAAAGCACAAGTCAAAGTTTCATCATAGTCATTGGAGCAGGACAGTTCACCCAGGAAGCCGTGTGCTAAAGGAGTAAAAAGGAGGTGACGTTCAGCTCAAGGAAGAGAAATGGTTCAAACTTCGAAATCCAAAATACGTTTATCAAATGTCCCACCAGGAAAAACAAGGAGGAAGCCTTGGAAAACGAGAACAATTTCCAGGCGCATGGTTCATATTCCTCCAAATCTGAAAGAGTTATGAAAACCAACATGACAAAGACCAAGTACAACTACACACGCACCTAAAACCGAATGGACCAGTTCTAGTAGATTTTATAAAGTCGTTTTTTTATACGAGTTTAATACTCACCGTTTCATCGTAAACTCTCGTCTGTTTCCTTCATGCGAAGCGCTCAAGGTGAGAAACGCGGAATGAAGTAAAAGCGCGTCGAAGGAAACGCGGAGCGCGGCGCAGGAGGGGCGTGGCCACGTTACTGGAAGTCTGGGAAAAGCGGAAGTGGAAATTCCTCATCTGATCAAAATGCCACTACTGTACTCTGTTAAGCTGTAGTGTAAACGCAAGGATGGTAAGTGATGACGTTAAAACCTTTATATTTGATTGGCAGATAAAAAAAAAATTGGAAGGTTTGAGAGCCTTTTTTGCATGTTCAGAGCATACTGTATGTACAGTGACTGTATGACATGACTGTTTATTTTTCCAGCTGATTACACATAGGTTATGCCGTAAAATATGTATACATGCATTCTACCCAGTTTTGCTCCTTGTGCCCCATTAGAACGGATGGTCTTACCAGCCATGTAGCATAAAGAAGAAGCGAATATAGTCCATGTATTACCATGTCAGTGGGTAAAGTCTTAATTAGTGAAAGGGGTAGGGGGTGACTGATGGCGCTGTGATCGGTGCATTTCTGCTCTTCACAGGCCTTTATTACATACAGTACTACCACTTGTTACAATAGAAATCCATCAACATTTTTGGAAGCAGCCACCATTTGTAATATGCAGAAGTTCATTTTTGAGATAAACTTTCCATCACCAATGTGAAACAGCAACTCATTCACCATTCTGTGCTTCTTAAGTTGTGAAAGCAGTTTGAAAGAATCACTTTCCTGTTTCACCATGACAGTGCCACAGTCCCAAAAGCAACATTCTTATAGAAAAGAGGCCTTTAAGAGCAGTAAAGAGAACCTAAACGTACACTCAAGAACACAATCAAGAACCCTCGACAAACTTTCACACATTTACAGGATGCAGTATATGCTGCTACAATCACAATCACAGAAATAAATGATTGAACACACCATATCTAATATGCTAGCTGAAGGAACGGAAACATTATCAGCAGAACCAAATGTCTAGCAGATTCAATCGAACTTTAATGCAAAGTCACCGTAAACTGTGCATGGCTCTTTCTATATATATAAACTAAACTAAATTCGGTAATGTATGAGACACAAGATGCACAATGAATGTGTTGCAAAATAACACATTAACAAAATAATAATAAATGATCTCTGTTTTTATATTTGGGTAACAGTAACACATTCTTGGAGCTGGTAATGCAGTGTTTACATTTATATTATAAAAGTAATAAATCAAGGCATGGTCTATATGAAAGACTCAAACTAATACAGGGACTCCGCTCACCAGTTCTCCGATTTTATATTTACAGCATTTATCAGACACCCTTATCCACAGCAACTTGCAAGCAGTATTTACAGGGACAGTCCCCCCTGAAGACACTCAGGGTTAAGTGTCTTGCTCAGGTACACAATGGTAGTAAGTGGGACTTGAACCTGGTTCTTCTGGTTCACAGGCGAGTGTGTTACCCGCTGGGATACTACCACCCCGTTTTTCACTGTGTTTGTGAAGCATTTGGCTGGATACACATATTTTAAATGAAAGTAATAAGTACATAAAATATAAGTTTAATTTTTTCCGTAATTCCGTATAGGTATACCAACAATGGTTTCATGGGGACATCAGCTGTTCACATCCTGAGACATTTTGGCGTGTGGGAAAGCCTTGGGAAAGTAATCAAAAAGTGTGTGTGTGTGTGTGTGTGTGTGTGTTTATATATACTAGAGGTGGGCATAGATTAATTTTCTTAATATAGGTTAATCTCACTGTAATCTTGGATTAATTTAGAGTAATCAAAATTAATCTAGATTAATCTAGATTAAAATGGCTCATTTGAATTCTGCCGAAGGCATTCAGAATATGTGTGCTACCCAAATAATGAGTCTTTGAGAACGGGTTTCTCAAGCCAGGTGGCGCATTAGACCAGGGGCTCATCTCCTGTCTCCAAAATGCCTCACAAACTGCTTGAGAAAGCTGTTCTACTATGATAATTGGTGATGAAAATAAATTATGTTCAATAAGATGTACTTGTGTTTACCAACTGTTTATTCAGTTAAATAGCTGCATCCATGTTACCACGTCACGTTTGATGTGGTAATTTCACAGTTCGAAGACTCGTTCTCGCCCCCTACAGTGCAATTCGGCTAGGTATACATCCGCGCTAAAATATCAAGGTGAAAGTCATCATAGTGTAGCGGTTCTTCTTCTGCGTTGTGTAACTTTTTGATTTCGTTTCTTGAACCACAAATGATGAGCTGACACCCAAGAGATTTTCTGTGCAAAGTGTATTCTGTACAAAAAGCAAGGTCGCGTCAGAACATCGCGTCACACATCGCGACTTTCTGCACCTCTCTCTACAATATACAGTATTAAAAGAACATAAAAAAAATATTCACAAAATAACACACATGCAAAATATTCCTAATATGTACATAAATTAAAATGAAAGAAATAACCTTTTGCACACAAACCCCACGCACCTCTCACGCCATGTGTCCAAGAGAACTAAACCGTGTCTCAAAAACAAAATAAAAGTCTTTAGAAAATAAGAAAATAAAAGACACAAGAAAGAAGAAATATACTTATAAATCTAGTGTAACTATTTAACTCCGGCACAATAGCTTGCCCGATAAGAGTCTCACGTTAACGCAGCACGTTAACGCCGATAACCACTAATATAGAGTGAAGGCAAAGGGGCCAACAAGTGCTAAACACCTCTGGGAACTCCTTCAAGACTGTTGGAAAAGCATTTCAGGTGACGACCTCTTGAAGCTCATCGAGAGAATGCCAAGAGTGTGCAAAGCAGTAATCAGAGTAAAGGGTGAAGAAACTAGAATATAAAACATGTTTTCAGTTATTTCACCTTTTTTAGTTAAGTACATAACTCCACATGTGTTCATTCATAGTTTTGTTGCCTTCAGTGAGAATCTACCAATGTAAATGGTCATGAAAATAAAGAAAACACATTGAATAAAAAGGTGCATCCAAACTTTTGGCCTGTACTGTATATGACATATTTCCAATGACTTAATAGTGCCATTTTATGTTGAACAAAACACCACTCAAATTAAAGCAATTTTCAGGGAGAAAATATTATGAGAAAATGGCAGTCCTGGGATTCCTTGCTATCTGTTGACGTGCCAGGTATCATGTTAATCCTCCCCAATATCACAATGCTGAATTGCTCTTTTTCATTTATTTCAAAAAGCAGAAGCAGCTAAACAGAATGGAAAACAAGCATTTATTTCATACTTTAAAATAACAAAGACATTTCAAGTGACCTTTTAACAGTAAAATAAATGCTGAGTGGACTGTGCAGTACATCAGAACATTCAAGATCACCAATTCAGTGACGACTCTCAAGTATTGACCATGCACACAAACCCCTTTTGACCCCTTATAGTCATCACTGAGTGATGCAAGCAATCAGCCTAAGAATGTTGATATGAAGACACTGGTGTCCAGATTCAGTGTTGCATGCCACCACCGGTCAGGGAAGTATAATGCCTACAGATGAACACATAAAAACAACAGATAACATTTTTTTATTACAGAACATGAATTTTATAATGGAATATTTAATGTTAACATATTGTTTTTACTCTATACTATACTAGATACTATACTACTTTTGTATTGAACAATATGCAGTGAGGTTTATTACTGTAATGCTTCCAAAACAATTAATTGTTAAAGCAATAAGATTTGAGAGGATTTGAGTCTGAATGATTTTGCGGTGGCAAATTTAAAGGCCATATTTATCTGTTACTACTGGAGAATATTCAAATTATTGAGCCTTTTACAATGGCTCTAAAGCGTTATTTTTTCTTTTTCTTTTCTTTACTGCCATCACTTTGTTCTGAGCTGCAGTGAGATCACCATAACCCACATCCTCAAGTGGCTTATTGCTTTAATGTGTCAGAAAAAGTAGATGTTTTAGAACCAGTTTTGTTTCTGTACATGAAGTGAAAGTATATTTATTTAAAAGGGGGTGCGAGTGGGACTTTCAGCTTTGTTGTTAGTTGTGTGGATGGGAAAACAGTGAACTCAGCACTTCAGTTGTAAGCTGTATAAAAGTGTGTGTTTTCCAACCTCCCCAGGTCGAATTGTGCACTCAAAGGGCCTTTCATGAATCCCCAGTGTTGGGTACCACTCTGTAAGCCAGTTCAAAGTGGTGCGATTGGGATGGAACTCAGGGCCCTTGTCAGGAGGATACAGGAACCAGCGCTGTAGTGATTGAACACAGTTCATCAAGGCCACCACCTACGGACATCCATTATGTAACATCACACTTGTTAATAAATGATGTCGGCTTACCTTCCTGCCATAAATGACCTCAGAGTAGCCTGGACCATGCCAGTGAAAAGGAACCCCAGTACCTGGTCCTGAAAGATAAGAATTGGTTAACATTATTGTACATTATTATTATATATTATTCTCCTTATTCTCCAATCACTTCACTTCATATTATAAATTCTGGACATAAAAGACTAACAGAGCAATGTCACCCTCATATTTGAGGAAGAATTGACAGCCTGAATGTAGCTATTCCAACTGACTGCACTGTGTGTACTTGTGCATGAGTGCGCTCGGGAACATACCTGCTATACCAAAGCTGTATGCTGGACTGGTGTTAGGCAAAGTAAATGTTGGTGCTTTGTACTCCTTGAACAAGGAATGCCACTCCGTAAAGTTATTGTCACCAAAGAAATACAACGTTTCTGAAACACACGTAAACAAGTCTTTTCAAGTGAATGTGACGGTCACACCTCAAATTCAACTGAGTAATATGTGCCTCGTGTGTATCTTAAATGTGAAAGTTAAATGTAGTTGAAAATGTGCTTGTGAAGTGTCATAGTTACTGTGTTAATGGTGAAACCAACCACTGCCCAGGGTGCTCACATCCTGAGGGGTCAATAGGAACTCCACAAACTCTTCAAAAGGTACGTCCACTGCAGAGAAAGCAAAACCTGTTTATACTCATATATTGGTGTTTATTCATTTATCAGTTTATATGGCTGTGTTATACAGATAGTTTATATTTTTTGTTGCTTAATAAAGTGTGTGTGTGTACCTTTGCTATAGGAGTGTGTGTTTGCAGTGCTGAGTCGGACTGTTCTGTCACCATACTCGCTGAGCAGACTGGCCCTAGAGCACAAGAAACGGAACCTCTACAAAACACACAGCGTCTTACTGATCACATCAATACTTCACAGATCCCAATGGATGCTAATGGAATCACATATTCCACCTGCAATCTTTGCATCAACTTAAGTGTTTTTTTGCACTAATGATATATTTACTACTGTTAGAGTCCTTCTTACCGTGTTATCAGTAATTCCTCGAATAATCAATGGCCTTGTGTATGCATATCTTAAAAAAAAAAAAAACGCAGTGAATATATCATAAACTGTCATAATTCATTTGTTTATATATGATACAGGCCAAAGGTTTGGACACACCTTCTCATTCAATGTGTTTTCTTTATTTTCATGACCATTTACATTGGTAGATTCTGAGACAAAAATCTCGGCCTGTCTCTCAGACATATCGGCATGGATGTCTGAGCGACACCTCCAACTCAACCTATCCAAAACCGAGATTCTGATCCTTCCGGGCAACAACTCCCCTCAGCAAAACCTCTAAATTCAAATTGGCTCGCTACTGTTAACACCCACGACGTCTGCAAAAAGCCTTGGGAGTTTGGATTGACGACAAACTGAGTCTGAACCATCACGTTGCTGCAATCTCCAGATCCTGCAGGTTCACTCTCTACAACATTCACAAGATTCGGTCTTTCCTTTCACAACAGGCTACGCAGCTCCTCGTCCAGGCAATGGTCATCTCCAAACACGACTATTGTAACTCTCTCCTGGCTGGAGCCTCTGCAGTCACCATAAAATCACTCCAGATGGTCCAAAATGTGGCAGCCCGTCTCATCTTCAATCAGCCAAAATACACCCATGTCACCCCTCTTCTCACCTCCCTCCACTGGCTCCCGGTAGCTGCTCGCATTGAGTTCAAGTCCTTGATGCTGTCAATAGGGCTGTAAATGGAACTGCACCCTCCTACATCAGTACAATACTACCTACACTCCTGCACGCCCTCTCAGATCTGCAAATGAAATGAGACTGAAAATTCCCTCTTCACTGGGTCTCCGATTCCAATCAACTCCGTTGTTGTCCCTGGCTGGTGGAACAACTTGCCCTCCTCCATTCGACTAGCTGAGACTACTACCACCTTTAAGAAGCAGTTGAAAACCCGCTTATTCAATAAGTATTTCAGACAAATCTAACACTTACACACGCACATGCACTCACTCACAAAATAAATAAATAAACAAACTTTTTTTTTTCTTCGTCTAGCACTTAACAATCTCCAAGCATGTTCTTTGCGTACAAGTTAGGCCTTATCAGGGCTCTTAGTTTGTAAACTCAAAATCTATATAAATCGAACGAGAATTGCTGGTGTCTTCCTCCTGTAAGTCGCTTTGGATAAAAGCGTCTGCAAAATAAAGTAAAGTAAAGATTCTGGCCTCCACAGTCACCGGACCTGAACCCAATCCAGATGGTTTGGGGTGAGCTGGACCGCAGAGTGAAGGCAAAGGGGCCGACAAGTGCTAAACACCTCTGGGAACTCCTTCAAGACTGTTGGAAAACCATTTCAGGTGACGACCTCTTGAAGCTCATTGAGATAATGCCAAGAGTGTGCAAAGCAGTAATCAGAGCAAAGAAACTAGAATATAAAACATGTTTTCAGTTGTTTCACCTTTTTTGTTAAGCACATAACTCCAAATGTGTTCATTCATAGTTTTGATGCCTTCAGTGAAAATCTACCAATGTAAATGGTCATGAAAATAAAGAAAACACATTGAATGAGAAGGTGTGTCCAAACGTTTGGCCTGTACTTTTTATTCTTTTGACATTAGCCAGATTCAAAGTTAGGACATATATAGACTTACTGCTGCAGGAATTCGCCGTGGGTTAGGGACGTCAGGTCCCTGATGTCGATGTTACAGGGTCCTTCATCTTTCAGGCTGAACTCCGCACCCTGTGACCTGCAACAGCGGAAAGCCGGTGTAAACGTGCCGACATATGGCGCCCTGCTCGACTCGGCAAACGCTCACCAGCCCCCGTCACCATCCGCAGGCGCCTTCACTCGCGCAGCCAAGGCAAAAAACAGCAGGAGCGCCTCCTGTCCCATGTGTTAAATTCGCGATATCGATTAGCCGGCGCCGCTGATCAGACTCGCGCATCCGCGTGCATCTGTCAACAAGTCCTGATGCGGGACGACCAATAGGACGCAGCCACACAAGGAAAAGGGGCGGGGCCGGATAATCCCAGGGTCAAAAATAATATTGGAACTATTAAAGACAAAAACAGGGACTCGCATTATATGCCATGCACCGTTTCAAATAAAAAGACGGGTCTGTAGAAGTTTCAGATTTTCAAACATTTCAACTGAAGCGGAACACAGTTTCTGACGCGGTCACGGAAATGGGGGAAGGTACGGCACATTATAGGGACGGACCCATACTGTCCTGAAGGTTGGTCGAGTTTTCTGTTCTTTCTTGTTTCGTCTTCTGTAACAATTTAAATAAATATAATATCTTTAATGAGCCATTGTGGCTCTATGCTGGCAACTCGGTGAATCGCGACAATTATTACGACAAAACTGGAGTCTCACTTTGTTTACATCCTTGTCATTATGATAACAATAACTCTCTGTAGTTCCACTTACTGTTTCCAGTAATGAAAGGGGAAAAATGTTTTTTTATTCAACTGATTCACTTTCTACTAGATATAATTTTGTGACAAGCGGCATGTTAATGTCTTGCAGGTCAGTGCCTAAAAGAAGAGCTATGTTGATGATCAGTCAGATAAGCTGAGCCTATGATGCGTCATATTAAATTCTGTATTAATGACTGATACGGCTTAGCATGTTGATCAGATCATCTTTTTTTGTTGAGCCACATACAGTACAGGCCAAAAGTTTGGACACACCTTATCATTCAATGTGTTTTCTTGATTTTCATGACCATTTACGTTGGTAGATTCTCACTGAAGGCATCAAAACTATGAATGAACACATGTGGAGTTATGTACTTAACAAAAAAAGGTGAAATAACTGAAAACATGTTTTATATTCTAATTTCTTCAAAATATCCACCCTTTGCTCTGATTACTGCTTTACCCACTCTTGGCATTCTCTTGATGAGCTTCAAGAGCTCAGGTCCAACAGTCTTGAAGGAGTTCCCAGAGGTGTTTAGCACTTGTTGACCCCTTTGCCTTCACTCTGTGGTCCAGCTCACCCCAAACCATCTGGATTGGGTTCAGGTCCGGTGACTGTGGAAGCCAGGTCTCCACTTTTTGTTAAGTACATAACTCCACATGTGTTCATTCACAGTTTTGATGCCTTCAGTGAGAATCTACCAATGTGAATGGTTATAATGTATGTGTTAAGTTTGATCTGTGCGTTCATCTGCATTCTTCCATATTTATTACAGTTAATGTTCTAAAAAGGGACAATTAATCGCTAATTAATATTTTGAGCTAATATCTTGTTTTGTCCAATTAAACCTTGGAGTAGTATTTTTATTTTTCCATTATGATTATCATGCATATGACAATCATTCAGGTGGTGGCCGCAACGGCACTGAATTACTTTAATAAGCCATGGTAGACGTGATCAACTTCAATACGTACATCACAAAATAAGCCGTCCAATTTCTTTCTCCTTTATGCCAGGTATGGATGCAGACACCCCAGACGAGCTTCTTGCAGAGTTCAGAGAGAAGCGTCTGGGGGTATGGGGGCTGCTGCAGGTAACAGCTGGCACAGGATTGGCAGTTTATGCGGTGTGGGCAGGACTTCTTATGCCAGGGTTCCGCAGGGTTCCTCTAAAACTGCAGGTGACCTTTATTTTGAATGGCAGAAAAAATACTATCATGGTTAAATAAAGTTGGTTAATAAAACTATTCTTATCAACTTTGTGCACCAGGTGCCATACCTTCCAGCCAGCAAGGCCCAGGTGAAGAATGTCATGACTCTGTTAAAAGGCAGATCAGGCAGTGTGGCTGATCTGGGCTCTGGAGATGGCCGGATTGTGAGTTTCTTGAGCCAGCTTACATATTATGTAGTGTATTCTGATAGTAGGCTAGTGGGTAACATACTCTCATATGAACCAGAAGACCACAAAGTCTCACGTTCAAACCCCACTTACTTACTTAACCCTGAGTGTCTCCAGGGGACTTAATGATTGTAAGTCGCTCTGGATAAGGATATCGGCGAAATGTCATGAATGTAAATTTCTTGGCGCAGGTGCTGGAAGCTTTCAGACAAGGGTTCTCACCAGCAGTTGGTTATGAGCTCAACCCATGGCTTGTACGGCTGGCTAACTTTCATGCGTGGAGAGCAGGATACTATGGAAAGGTGTCCTATCGAAGAGAAGACCTGTGGAAAGTAAGAGTCTACTTTTGTGTCAGAAGTAGAAGTCAGACTTGTATTTTGTTGAGTTCCCCAAACAGTTATGTATTTTGGCAGGTTAACCTGTCAGACTGTAATAATGTCACAGTTTTTCTGGCCCCCAGTGTGGTAAGTGACCTGCTTAATATCCACGTCATATTTGGACATAAACTACATTAGAGTGAACTGTCTGTCCGTTGGCCAGCTTACTCTGTTGCAGGAGAAGTTATTGACGGACCTACCTAACGATGCATTGGTCGTGTCTGGTCGTTTTCCGTTCCCCGACTGGACGGCATGCGAGGTGGTGGGCGAAGGCGTGGACCGCGCCTGGGCCTATAATGTGCAGTCACTAAGACAACAGAGCAAATGGAGCATGGACACCGAGCGAATCGGCGAGGACGGCCCGTGAGGAAAGGATTTTAAAGAAAATGGTCTTAAAAAGTGCAATTTTTAAGTCTTTGTTTTTAGTAATTTATTTTATGAGCAAGCTACAGGTGACACAAGACATTGATAAAAAGTCATTTTGTTTTGCTCAACTGTACATACTTTGTATGTAAGGCCTGTTCATTCATAGAGTGGTGAATTCAGTCAGATTTCTTTCATTTTCACTACATATAATTCCTATTTTGTTTGTTGTAGTTTTTAAGTATTTTACGCTCATATTTTGAAGTTTGTACAACTAGTGACCCACTTCTGAGGTGTCGTGAGCACCGCAACACACGGGAAGCAGCGGAGAGTTTTTTGCATGTTAATGTGTGGCTGATTCATTAAAAGAAATGAAAAAAAAAACAACCTTGCTTTGATAATGAAGCATTATTGAAAAGAGGTTGTATTTCACCGCACGTCAGCTCTCACGACGTATTTAAACGTCTGCGGGCGGCGGGGCGTTTTCTCGCCTCGGCCGGTTCCATCCGGCCCGAGGTTAAGATTTCACTTCCGGCGAAGGAGGAAGCGGGCACCGCGAGGCATGTCAAACCACCGCCGTCCGCCAGCGAGACGCCCACCGACGAGCCCCGCACACCCGGCCCAGCCAGCGAAGCGGTCTCCACCACGACCGAGGCGTCCGTGTTGACGTGCCGTCGCCGACATCCGGGCAGCGCGCCTCCGTGCCGTGGGGCTGGTTGTTACCCCGACTCCGAGCCGTGCGGCAACACCTCGCCCCGGGAAGCAGCCCGCACCGGGCCTCGTGTGTCGGTCCGGGGCCCGGCGATGCGGAGCCGGTGCGTATTCGGCTGGTGAGAGGGCCCCGCACCTCGGGAGCAGCATGAGCCGTCGCCCTGTGTCTGAACGCAGCTGAACCGGGAGCTGGACGTGACGCGTCCCGGCCATGGTGAGTGTCCGCTGAAAGTTGCGGGGCTGGATGGTGTCGCCGCTGTTTATCGGCCAGACGGCGGTTCCTGGTTGCGTGCCGCGGCGGGTGGTGATTGTGCGTTTTAACTCCATGACGAGCAGCCGGGGCAGGGCCCTGCAGCCCCGGTCACCTGTCCTCCATAACAGGTGCCGTGCGACGTTTTTCCGCCCGCGAACGCGCTGCCAACCCGCATTTTTGTAAACCCGTTTCGACCTCCGCAGGCCCCGCAAGCGCGTCCCGTGCCCGCCGGGCCGTGCGAGGCGAGCGGGCGGATAACGGTACCGCCGAGCTTCCTCGGTTCCAGGAAGCCCTGCAGATCGGGCCACTTTTCGGCGGTGACGTCACGACGCGGCGAAGAATGCGCGTTGAGCAACTCGCGACTTGTCGTGACTCATTTCAAGAATTCGAGGCTCCGTGGCCCCCAAATCACATCAGCTCAATCCCGTGCAGAGTACGAAGGACCAGAGCAAAATCCCATCGCCTTCATCTGACCAGCAGCGAACGTCGCCATGTTCCCTGTTGTTCCAAGTGGAAATTCCTTCTGAATATGAATAACCCAGTTTTAGCTTATTGAATAATGAATTCTAATAAAATGCTTTATTTTTTTTCCTGTTTAGCCTGGTTGTCCTGAAACTGTGACAGACAAACTGTTAATGTATTTGATGTTGTTTTTTTTTTATTTCTTATTTTCTCCCATTCCATGAAGGCGACCGAAGAGGCCTCGCTGCGCGCTCTCGAGAGCTTGATGACCGAGTTTTTTCACAACTGCACCACCAATGAGCGCAAAAGAGAAATCGGTGAGGCCTCAACTCAAACCCTCATACACAAACATCTGATAAGACGCTCACAAATCCTTTGGTCCAACCCTCCAGAACCTGTGGTTTCAGGCCACTGGCACAGTGCAGGTCAGGCTTTAGTATATGATGTGCTCATTTGACCATGTGCGGCATGTCATTGTAAGTACACTCCTCCATGACTGCCATCAGGTAACTGTTTCTCCAGGAAGTCCGGGTCGGGGTTTTTTTCCCTCGACTCCCGACTTTTGAGACCTTTTCCTTTGTGATGCACACATGCTCTGTTTATTTTTTTCTTTCTATCGCTCCGTATTGTGTGTAGTCAGTTAATTTAGTCAGCATAGCGTGCTTCCCTCTTTAGGTGACCTGTAGATAACAGGATTTTCTGTGGCAGTGATGGGAAGTTCGTCTGAATCGCCTTCTTTATAGCGAACCAGTTTCTATCCAGCACGTTACAAAAGCCACCGAGCCAGAGAACTTGCTTCTGGCGGCTTGACGTCCTGTTTATTCTGCATCAGAATTGCCATTATTGGCCAAGTATGTGAGCAAACACATACAAGGAAGTTGGTTTCGGGTTTATGGTGTCTCAGTATAAAACCACCATGTGCAATATAGGCTAAATTTCATATAAAAAAAAATACAGAGATTACAGAAATAATACCTCAAGTGTACATAAAGTGCAGCTGCAACGTGTGTGACTGTTAAGTTGTTTAGGAGGGTGATGGCGAGGTCAAGGAAACCTGTCCTGTGTCAGCTGGTCTGGTCCCTTGGCTGCGAGTTTCAATAAGGTTTGCCGGAGGGCAACATGTCCAGGGTGTGAGGGGTTCGTGCCATTTCACTGGTCCTGGGTGGATAACAGGGGGACACGGGTTATATTTTCTGCCGTCTGTACAAGTTTGTTGTAGTCTGTTCCTGTCTTGTTTAGTGCATTTTATTAACAATCGCAGTTTACAAAAGCAGCAGTACGTTTTACCGTTGTCCGTCATATGTTGCTGCAGTGAAAGGAGATTGTGGTTTTACATGCATCAGTAGTAAACTGTTCTGATGCGAAGCTCTGTTTTGACTCCTTATGCCGCTGATTGTGCTGTCTGGAAGTTTAATTGTAATCCCCTCCTTCCCGTCTGGTTAATCTGGGTGGGAGAAGGCAAGCAGTTCACCAAATGGAACCATTTTCTCATGAATTTATTAATGTGTTCATTCTGTTGCAGAGGAGTTGCTGAACAGTTTTGCAGCGCAGGCTGGGTCATGGAGACACTGCCTCTATTTCCTTTCCAACAGCAGGAATGAATACGTCATGATGTACAGCCTCACTGTTTTTGAGGTAACAAAGTAGAGTACGAAAGTACCAGATTCATATCATTTTTTGATGTCCCGTCTTAGCGTCTTAAACGACCGGCCTGTGATTTTGTTATTTCGATGCAGAATTAACTGCGGGATTAAGTACATGACTTCTGGTTGCCAGTTCTGCTCACACGTGCTCTCTGATTGACACCCCTGTAGAACCTGGTGAACAAAATGTGGGTGGGGGTCGCCAGTGAGGAGAAGGCTGAGCTTCGGAGCTGTTTGCCAAAGTTACTGCTTTCCCAGCATGCGGTTCTGCCGTTCTTCATTCGAAACAAGCTGTGTAAGGTCATTGTGGACATTGGAAGGCAGGACTGGCCCATGTTCTACCATGACTTCTTCAGCAACACCTTGCAGGTAGGTTTTCACTGGTTTCACTGCGTTCAGGTCTATAGTGTTACTCACTGCTTGAAAATTTGTTTCGTTGAATGGTAAAAGTGTTTTGCATGTTGTAAATTAGTTTTATTAAGTCTCTTAGTTTTGGAAAATTGTTAATTTGGCCACAGTCATCAGATGATTCATTTTGGTCATCATGAGAGAGATGCGCAATTGATGCTAATGAGGCTAGCTTCTGCTGTTTTAAACCTGCTCGTTTCGACGCACATTTCCTTCCCCTTTTCGTCTAGTGGTCTTGGCGCGTACAGAGAAAGAATGTGCTTGTCTGGACTGGCTCGGGCCGGGTCGGGCCTTACATTTGCTGGGGGCAACAGCCATATTCCACCCTCAATGAGCGATCGTGTGGCTAATTTAAACAGGCCCTCGCACATCTGTCCGTCTGGAAGCAGCGCATTTAAAAAGCGTCTGTCTGAGAAGCTAAAGTGGGCAATTTTTTTTTTTTTTTTAGTGTTGTGGTGTCATTTTCTCACTGGCTATTAATCAGTTCCTAGTTTACTTTGTACTATAATTGCCTTAGAATTTTTTGGTATGGCTGCAGTATCTTAGTCTCAGTATGCTGTACATGCAGTAGGTGGGCAGACAAGTTAACTAGTTAAGTTGACTAGTTTAAAGCAGGGATTGATTACTGATCACGCCTACCAGGCCAAGGGTCCACAGAGCGCTGGTGCTCTGCACGGAGTTGCTACTGAAAATATAGGCTTATACTGTGTTTGTTCTTGTCGTGTCTGAATGAATGTACAAAATTCACCGGAATGTAGCATTTAAGGGGCTGCTTTCTCACAGGCTCTGCTGTGGCGTGAAGCATGTACAGGTCTATGGAGAGAAGGGCATAAAAATGCCTCACTCTTGTGCTGCTTGGGGCTGTACAAACCGCTGTACGCTCCAAACCTGATCCCGGGGGGTTACATTTCATAGGTAAGGCTGGACAATTGTTTTGAATATATTTGGCCATTATAAAATCCCGTTTTATAAGTCTTAACCTTGGCTAAGCTAGCGAACTATGCATTCCTGTGTTCAAGTCAGCCTCCAAACAACGTTTTGGCTAAACGCAGGCATTAACTATTTAGACTGTTCTTAGCTGTTTAGTTAACTTTTTTCAAACTTTGAATGTTTCCTAAAGAAATTCACCTCAGTTTACAAACCTTAACCTTAGCTAAGCTAGCAAAGCTATGCATCCCTGTGTTCAAGTCAGCCTCCAAACAACGTTTTGGTTAAACGTAAGAACTATAATACGGGATTTTATAATGGCCAAATATAATCAAAACAGTTGTTTAGCCTTACCAGGGTTTGTCGTTCGACAGTAATGTAAAAGATTTATTTGTGATTTATTTAATTTAGTAGAATATTGTATTTTGAAAGCACTGGGCATTTCAGGTTGTTATAAGTAGTTTGTATGTTTCACTTTGAAATTAAACATTTCACTATTAGTATGCGACTTTTCATTGATATACAAGCAAGTGTCCTTTATCATATCACAATCGCATATCGCAATATTGATCTCAATAATAGCAATATGTCTTTTTTCCCCAAATCGTGCAGCCCTATGTACAACTATGAAAATTTAATGTGAATGATTAACATACATTTATCTGCTTATTTGGAAGAAATCAGGGCAGGTCCGTACACATTTTGTGTGAAAGTGAAGTGATTGTCATTGTGAAATACTACAGCACACAGTGACTCAACATAATGTGTCCTCTGCTTTTAACCATCACCCTTGGTGAGCAGTGGGCAGCCATGACAGGCGCCCGGGGAGCAGTGTGTGGGGACGGTACCATGCTCAGACTGGGATTCGAACCAGCGACCTTCTGGTTAACCGCTAGGCCACCAATGCCCTGTCCAATTATTATGGTGTAGATCCATGTTGTCACCTACTTCTCCCAACATTACGTCTCACTGTCACAATTTGAGGTTGCTGTTCGTATTGTCTATGCTTCCGTTCTCCCCCCAGTGGTTGGCTGACACTTGGTTGAGAAAGTTTTGATATACAGCAGAACATGTGATTTAAAATTCCATTAATTGTTCAGCCCTAACATGTCTGTTCTACACAAATACATTGATAAGTAGATTAAAACTAATTAAAAATTTATTTTAATTATATATTTGTAAAATGCAGAGACTCTCTTGCTTCAACAGTATTGCTTGACAGTGACATTATATTTGAACAACTTTACTCCTTTCTCTCAACTCTGGGTATAATTCGGAGTGATGTGGTTTCTTAATGCTTTGCTAAACTTGTCCTGCTGCTTGCTTTGATAGTGACAACTTTGCGGGACATCTTGCAACCAGGCTTATTTACAACTTTTGGTTTCCCCCGCTCATCTGGTCGATAGCCACAATACTTCAAGACCGTGCTCTTGCTTTTTACTTTTCCTAGCAAACAAGTAGCTGGAGCTGCTTTCGCCCACTGCCATGTTCCAAGTATGTCTCCCAAGTCACCAAGGAGGGGCTGCCCGCTGCAATGCCTGTTGAAAATTGTTGAAGTCTAGTAGATTTTTTAGACCAATTATTAGACTGGACGCAGAACCTTGTGGATGTGCCCCACAGAATATTTCTTCTGTATGTTTTAGAGCGCAGCAAGGTGGCGTTGGCGGTGTATTTTATGAATAGGCCCTTTTCATTTTTTTTTTTTTTTTTTTTTGTGAAGTGTGATTGGGGAAAAAAATGACACTCACACATCAGCCAATAAGGGCAAAGTTGTGTTGCTACTGTGGTGGTTCCCCATTTTAGCAGCCCGGCAAGAGGCAGTTCACAATCTGTCTGATGTAGTCTTGCTTTCGTAAGATTTGTTTACCATGTGACATAGTGACGCGTGATGTTTCGCAGCCATCGTGCAACCAGAATGCACAGTGTCTGGAGTGTCCAGGACTGTAATTGGCTCCGTGACAGGACGCTGGTTGCACGTTGTTGTCAGTGTACTTTTATGAAATAGAAATAATGTGATTTAATTATATAACGCATAATGTGAGGGTGGTGCTCACTGCTTGTGTTAACCATGCCTGCTTTTTGCGCTGAACCCCCACGGCAAGATTGGCACTTTCACTTCTGAACCCCTGAACTCATGTTGTGTGTGATCTGGATCCGGTTTAAGTTAATGTGCAACACATGTATTCAGCAGTATAAGAATAGTAACCTGTAAATGGAGAGATATTTAATAGACATATCTCCATGTTCACTTCGCAATGGGTATGGATATCTGCAGTAATGTAATTATTAATGCCATTACACTAATACAAGAGTGCGCTGCATCTTTGTCTGACATTTCAGCACTGTGGTCAGCTCCATCGCTGACCAGTTTGTCCAGAAGTAGAATTCAGCACAGTAAATAAGTCAACTTGAAACAGTTGACAAAAAAAATCTAACTTGGTCACTCGCTCTTAATGTCATTAAATATCTGGAGAAGTCATGGAATTTGAAGAGAGGTCCTAAAGTTTTGGAATATGAAATAAACATATAAAGTAATGGAAAAGTGATTGAAATCAGACTGACACATGAATGTATAACTCCTCTTATTCTCTGGCACCGCACAACAGAGATGGTGCCAAACCACCCACCCACTCTGTATTTAACATACATCTCAATATGTAACATTCAAATATTTACAGCCGCTCATTTTCCTTTCCTTCTCAGTGAAAGTGAATAGTAATCACTTGTGACACAGCACACAGTGCACATGGTGAAATTTGGTCTCGGCATTTAACCCATCCAGGCTCCTAAGAAAGGAGTGCCAGTTTCGAACGCCACCGCCATAATAATTTGGGTTGTGATTGTGAAAAATGGCAAAAGCTGATTTTTTTTTTTTTTTTTTTTGGTTTTCATTAATTTAGTTGAGCAGTATTTTATTAAATTTTACTATTTGTTTATTTTTTGGCAAACAAATATCAGAGAATCTGAGTCATGGGAAAAAGCATATGGTGATTGCTAGCTGGGTGATCGTAGCCTAGTGGGTAACACACTCGCCTTCCAGAAGACCCAGGTTCAAATCCCAATAACTACCATTGTGTCCCTGAGCAAGACACTTAACCCTAAGTTGCTCCAGGGGGGGACTGTTCCTGTAACTACTGATTGTAAGTTGCTCTGGATAAGGGCATCTGATAAATGCTGTAAATGTAATGTAAATGCTACTGTGCTTTGTGTCGTAGCTGGTTCAGTCTCCTGGCATGGCCCCATTGGGATTGGTGCTCCTGAAGATGACGTCAGAGGAGCTGGTCTGCCCACGAGAGGATCTTTGTGTGTCCAGGAAAGAAGAACTCCGCAAACTCCTGCTGGAGCAGATTCCTACTGTTCTTAATCTTTTAACTGGTGAGAACGTGCAGTCGAGCGCACACACAGGGTCTTATTTTGTGAGGACTGTGAAATAACTTGTGTTTCATCTTCAGGTATTCTCGAGACTGTGTGGGAGAAACACAGCATTTCTGCAACAACCCCTCCTCCGTCACCTACATCTGGAGAAAGTGGTGAGTTAGTTGTATTTTGTTTGTGTGGGTTGATTTTGCTGACTTTATGCAATCCTATATTAATTTGTTTAGATTTTTTTTGTAGTTTTTTTTCTTTCGTTTTCTGCATCTTGTGTGGGTGATTTGAAAGAAATCTACTTGTCACACAAAGGAAAAAAAACGTATAATGTTTATTGAGCATGGCATAATATAGTAAATGAACGCATTATATAGTTTTTCCATGCATCATTCACACACAAGCAGGCGTACGGGGCAGTGTTGGCCTAATGGTTAAGGAAGCAGACTTGTAAACAAAGGGTTGTGGGTGCAAATCTTGAACCGCCAAGCTGCTACTACCCTTGAGCAAGGTACCATCCCTCCACTATCTGCTCCCCAGGCTCCTGTCATGGCTGCCCACTAAGGATGATGGGCTAAATGCAGAGGATACATTTCATTGTTCGCACCGTGTGCTAGCTGTGTATCACAATAATGACAACTTTCACATTAAAAACAAGACACTGGGTCACCATAGGTATTAGCTGTGATATTCCAACCAGGATTGGTACATTTGCAGCATTTATCCGATATCCCTTATCCAGAGCGACTTACGATCAGTAGTTACAGGGACAGTCCCCTCTGGAGTGTTTTGCTCAGGGACACAATGGTAGCAAGTGGGATTTGAACCTGGGTTTTCTGGTTCATAGGCGTTGGTTCACCAACTTTACTACCATTGGCAAAGTCACATGACATGTTGGTAGGGGTGGGCATAAAACATGTTTTGACCGCCAACAGGAAAAGCCAGAAGGGTGAAACCAATCAGATTTTACAGTCGGAATTGAACTATTTTGTAGCACTTGATATGATTTATGTAAATTGTTCTATGTGTTGTTGTTGTTGTTTACTTGTTCTGTAGGTGTGGTTCTGGGATCAGAAAGCAGTACTCTCTGTGCTCTGGCTCTGGAATGCCTGGCTCATCTCTTCAGCTGGATCCCTCTCTCCTCCTCCATCACCCCCTCCCTGTTGGCTTCCATCTTCCACTTCGCTCGCTTCGGCTGCCAGCTGCCAATCAAGGCCAAAGCTCCGCCCACTTCCAACGGGGACTCCACTTTAAACCCACTCCCGGCCAACGGGGGCACAGGACTGCAGCGATCGGTGCAGCCGGTGGGCCAGTCAGAGAGGGCGCGGCTGGGCGTTTTAGCGATGTGCTGCATTAACGAGCTCATGTGCAAAAACTGTGTTCCCCTGGACTTTGAGGAGTTTCTGCTGCGAATGTTCCAGCAGACTTTTTACCTGCTGCAAAGACTCACGCACACAAACACGCACACAAACACCAATGTACACTCGGTCAGGAACCGACTTCAGGAACTGGACGAGAGGTATGAGGAAGTGTTTGTGCCCTATGGTGAAATACGCAGTACAAGATGTTCTAGACAGACATTACTGGTATCTGCTCACAGCTTCTGTGGATTTAGGATGTCTTGAAGTAAACTCACCTTCCACTTTCTTTCTCCCTCAGTTATGTGGAGAAGTTCACCGATTTCCTGCGGTTGTTTGTCAGTGTTCATCTGAGGAGGATTGAGTCCAACGATCAGTTCCCCCTCGTCGAATTTTTAGCCCTGCTGTTTAAATACACATTTAACCAGGTAACAAACGCTACCAAATCATTACTTATACTCTATATTTAGCCTTTGTTAGACTGACTGTTTATTACTATTTGTATTTTTTCCTTTATTTCACTGATCAGTTAATTGCATCTGGTTGATCAAATAAATACAAACATATATTTTTTGATTTCATTATTGAACAGCACTCAGTTTTTACTAATAAAACCAATGTACATTAATAAAATGTTATCTGTAGGGTTTATGTTGAATAATGATTATTGCATATATATTCATTTTGACAGTAGAGACTGATAACTTTGTAAACCCACTATGGGGGTGGATATAGATACTGAAGTACTCTCTAATTGTTTTGCAGCCAACACATGAAGGCTACCTGGCCTGTCTTGATATCTGGAGTATCTTTCTGGACTACATGAGCACCAAAATCCGGAGTCGACTGGCCGACAGAGACAGCATATTGAACAGGTGCTCGCTCCTGTGCTCGTGTCCCTTCTGATCCACTTACTCATCTTCACTGACTCTTAATTAAGCTTGACCGCTGGTCTGATCCAGTCATAGACGTCTGATGAATGCTCATTCTTTGTTCTCCTGAAGTGGAAGTTGTATGTGTTGCTATAGTAACAATTTTCATGGAACATTTTTATTTTATTTTTTAAAAATAAGCATTTCAAATTCTGCAGGTTTAGTGTGTTCTATCCCTGACTGAATATAAAACTATAGGCTGCAGTTATACTTCATCATAATCAGCTGAATGAATTGGTTATAAATTGATATGTTTCTTATTTTCCTTTTCATCCTTATTTATTTCTAATCAGGTATAAAGATGCGCTGGTTCTGCTGCTCAGGGAGGTTTTGAATAGAATTCAGTTCCGATCAAACCAGAGCCAACTGGAGGAACTAGACGATGAGACACTGGATGATGATGTAAGAACACACAATGCAGACATGAATTGTCCAAATTATTTGGACAATGTAAACCGTACCGACACGTACTACAGGGGTGTAGAGGTTTTCTAAATGGCTTGACTAAAAACAGCAGTTTGGGGGGAGAAAAAGTCTTCATAAACTCCAGACCTGACAAGTACATCTTTTAAATTCCTGGCTTTGTTTGCAAGCTTTTTTTTTTATGTGCGAAAAATAAATATGTGCCTTTTAAAACAATTGCCAGATGCTTGCCTCTATTTCACCTCCTCTGCATTTTCACATCTCTCTCATGATAATTAAAACAAATAGCCTGACAACAGTTGCCGAGAATTGAAAATCTAATTAGCATCTGTCTTCGCGCTAAACGAAATGAATCACTGGACCGCTCATTTACCAGGCAAGCCCGATTAATACGATAGAAATTTAGCTATGAGAAAGTACACTGCATCTATCAATCACATTACATGCAGTGATAAATGTACTGACCCTGTGTCCCCTCTCCCCACTGCCTTTCAGCAATGGGCAGCACCAAACAGATAATCAGGTCGAGACGATAATCAAGTTCATTTTTTTTTGTTTCATTGAGTTTATCTTGTTTTAATTTCATGTCAGTGAAGCAATTCAGTGGAAAATTTGGTGCACCTAGGGAACAAAACTTTTTTTTCCTTTGTTTGTCTGTCTCCCTGTTTTGCTTTGTGGCCTTGAAATGGTCTCTGCTTTTGATCTTTTTATCTCCATAGCAACAGACTGAGTGGCAGCGGTACTTGCGTCAGAGTTTAGAGGTTGTTGCTAAGGTGATGGAACTACTTCCCTCGCAGACTTTCTCTGCTCTGGTGAGTTCATGTCGTGTGGGTGGTCGTGAGGCTAATTTGTTTGTGTGAGTAAGTGAGCTTCACGTTTGATTGTTAATATTAATTGTGTGTTACGTTTATCGCAGCAGTTTAGGTGTGTGCTCAGTGTTATAATGTACATTGTTGTTAATAAGTCTGTTAATGGTGTGAATTTATATGTTGTGGTCAACAGTTTCCAGTGCTGCAAGAGGACCTGGATATTTATCTTGGCCTGCAGCAGTTCATAGTTACAACAGGAGCAAGTGAGCATATTGAGTGTATGTGTGTGTGTTTGCGCACCCCCACCCGTCCTCATTGCAAACCACATCTGAGTCCACTGTTTCTGAAATTATCTTAAAAATAGAGGGTTGTGTATGCATGATGTTCTCAAGTGCACAACCTAACATGGCATTCAAGGCAGTACCGATTTATGGGCAAACAGAGCATTGTAGTGGGTTAAATTGTGTATGCTGGCTTTTTTTTTTTTTTTTTTTTTTAATTCTATCTTCTGGTTTACATGTGACCCTTCAGAACATGTAAATGCACATATATCAATAAGTACAGAGTAGTCTATGCACATGCAACATGTAGGCCTCTTGAATTAACTCAAGAATCTTCTCAGGATAAGAGGAGAATTATTGTGCTGTGAAAAATGATTACATATGTGATGTGGTGTTCATGCAGGTCGACGTTTGAATATCACAGCGGAGGCGGACTGCAGGAAGCTACATTGTGCCTTGAGGGACCTCAGCTCCCTGCTGCAGGCAGTGGGCCGATTGGCTGAGTTTTTCACTGGTGACGTTTTCACCCCACGGTTCTCAGACGCACTCGCCATTGTGCAGAGGTGGGGATAGTGTTGATGCTCACTTCATGACAGATTGCTTTTGTAAAGTGATTTTCACTTATAACTGGAATCATTTCCTTCTCGTCTCTTCTGACAGGCTGGTGGAGGTCACATGTTATGGTTCGCAGATCAGTTTGTACGATGTAGAAACAGCGGTTCCCTCTGTCTTAAAACCAGACCTAATAGATGTGTAAGTTAGTCATTCAGTTCAACCGACACACTCTGCACAATATCCTTTTGTGTGTTTGTAAGATTGCTTTGTGCAATTGTGTGTGCAGGCATGCCCAGTCGCTGGCGGCACTGCAGGCGTATTCACATTGGTTGGCACAGTTCTGCAGTGAGGTTCAGCGGCAGCAGGACCAAACACAGTTTGTGGATCTGATCACATCCACCATGGCTGCAACCACACCCCTGATCAGTGCCAAGGTACCAACCTCAACGCGGTGTAGGTTCTGATAGTTCAAATTTAGTGGATGCCTTTTAATGTTTTGGCTCATAGTCCTTTGTCTTTAAATATGTTTTTTGAGGGGGGAAGGAGAATAAATATCCATAAATCAGATTTTAATCTTTATACTATGTATAGCATTTAACACTTATCATAAATCATGTAGTGTGTTTGTCTGCTGTATTGTTTGATCTTTCCAATAATTGTAGGTTCCAGAGAAGCTTTTACTGTCTGCGTGCCATCTCTTGGTGTCCATGGCGACCACTGTGCGCCCTGTGTTTCTGGTGTCCCTGCGCACAATCCAGAACATCTTCAACCTCATTACAGACAACCACAGCCATCAGCTCCCTCCGGAGGTTTGTATCCCATTGTGTAGCGCTGCACGATTAATCTAATCGCAATCGTAATCGCGATGTCAGTCTGTGTGATGGATTGGATATGTTGCCGATCCATTCTCTCAAAGTTGGCGAGCTGACTGAAGTCTCACATCTCAGTCGGATGTGACGTGTATGGTACATGACTTTCGATTCGGAGACATATGGGTAGACGGCGCATGACTCGCTGCATCCGTACGTCAACATCGCCGCCATATTGCGATAGGCTCTGCTGTGGCGTGAAGCATATACGTGTCTATGGAGAGAAGTGCATAAAAATGCCTCACTCTTGTGCTGCTTGGGGCTGTACAAACCGCTGTACGCTCCAAACCAGATCCCGGGGGATTACATTTCATTTGTTTTGAATATATTTGGCCATTTAAAATCCCTTAACCTTAGCTAAGCTAGGCTAAGCTAGCGAAGCTATGCATTCCTGTGTTCAAGTCAGCCTCCAAACAACGTTTTGGTTAAACGTAAGAGCTATAATACGGGATTTTATAATGGCCAAATAGAATCAAAACAGTTGTTTAGCCTTACCAGGGTTTGTCGTTCAACAGTAATGTAAAGAGTTTTTTGTGATTTATTTAATATTTTTTGTGATTATTTTATATTTGTAGAATATTGTATTTTGAAAGCACTGGGCATTTCAGGTTGTTATGTTTCACTTTGAAATTAAACATTTCACTATTAGTATGCAACTTTTCATTGATATACAAGCAAGTGTCCTTTATCATATCGCAATATTGATCTCAATAATCGCAATGTCTTTTTCCCCAAATCATGCAGCCCTACCATTGTGTCTGTTAACCAGCTGTCTCCACGTTAGTTTGAAGCAGGGGTTCCATATCCTGTTCCTGGATGCCCCCCTCGACAGAGATAGAAAGTGCATGAGAGACTAATTTAAATCTGTGTATTAACAATTTGTTTTTGGTCTGTGGTACTTGTGTTTCAGGCCCATGTGCTGGTGTGTAGAGCTCTCTCCAACATGCTGCTGTTGCCGTGGGCGTGTCTGCCAGAGTCCGAGCAGCAGTGGCCCAGCCGTTCTTCCAGCCACGCTCGCCTACTGAGCACGCTCACCCAGCAGTACCGCCTTCTGCCCCGCCCACCTGGCCACCATGACAACAGTAAGTGTAGTTAACTACCTACAAAACAATTGACAGTGGTGTCTAAGATGCTGCAGAACTGAAGAGTATTACTATGATTTTCTAATTAATAATACATTAATGGTGAAATTTTACCAGCTCTGTGCTCATTCGGGAGAGCTGATAGTCCTAAAAATACATCCGGACTAGACTGTCTGTAATATCATGGTATCAAATGAAATGTTGATTTGTTTCTGAATATTCAGCTGGCCAACAGACCAGGAATTGTAATTGTAATGACTGTACAGATCCAAGTAAGTTATACTTGGATCTATTATTCATGAAGTAATGTCAAAATAATTAAATGGCCATCAAATTGGAGTGGTCTACATATATGAAAAAACACAATTTCTCTTATGTGTTCAGTCGCAATATTGTTAACTACCACTACTCTGGTAGTTTTCCTCCTGAACCCAGAATTTCTCCTTGGTGTCTGTGCTTTTAACTAATGATCGTAGGTCAGTCTGCTCAAATGTAATGCTTACGTTTTCCTCTCATCCATTGAAACACCAGCTTGTCATTACATTATTCTGGCTCTTATTCTGGCTCTTCCATTTACCACAACTCATTTCTCACAGGTAAAGCAGTGATGAAGCAGACCCTGTCAGTGTTGAGAGATTTAGTCAATAGCATCTCAGGGGAATCCACCAAATCCCGACAGATCTGCTACCAGAGTCTGCAGGAGTCTGTGCAGGTCTCCCTGGCTCTGTTCCCCCTCTGCATTCAGCAGCCAGGTCAGCAGATGGCACTATACTGATCTAGATGACTGCATCTTTTACACTTGAGGCTGTGTTTTTATTTATTTATTTATTTATCTATTTATTTTCCTTCTTCCAGATATCACTGATGAGATGTTGAGTTTCTTCCTCACGCTGTTCCAGGCACTTCGTGTGCAAATGGGCGTGGCTTTCACTGAACAAATCATACAGACCTTCCTCAGCATGTTCACAAGGTTACAAACACATCCACACCCACACACCACAGCAGTGCACAGAGAGGAACTTTGTTGTTTACCTAAACTATGCTAACAGAATTGTTACTGAATAACATGTAATGCATGTTTCCACCACAGAGCTTTACTGATCTTTCAAAAGTTCTGTAGAGCTTGTCTGTGCATGTTGTAACATACAATTCAGGATCTTAAAAATGGACAAGTAAGGCGTGGGGAAAATCTAAGAAACTATTTATTACATTAATACTGTGATAGAACTGCATACAAAGTTCATTATGATGTTTGCTGATCTTTTTTTTTTTTTTTTTTTTTTTTTTTGATCAGTGGTGGATTTGCAAAGACTATTTTAGCTGGGTGCAACCAGTATCCAATGATATGCATTATGATTATTATTATTTTTTTTTTTTTTTAAGCCATTGAGTGCCTTTATTACTACTGGCTCAATCAGCCCTGTAGGGTTTGTGTAAACATGAACATCTAGCATTTCAAGACATTGCCTGGTGTTTGTGAAATGTGATTGAGTTTTAACTCTCTTATGTGATGTAGGGAGCAACTGGCGATCAGTATTCTGCAGGAGGGCAGTGCAGGGTCAAAGGTCGTACAGAAGTTCCTGAAGATTTTACAGGTTTGTTCATTCTATGCGTGTTTCCAGATAAATTCATTGACTTCACTTTGCATTTCAGTATCAGTTGATGCACATTTTAAATTCAACTGTGTTTGCTGTAGGTGGTGGTCCAAGAGCCTGGACAGGCCTTTAAACCTCTGTTGCCCAGCATCCTGAGCCTGTGCATGGAACAGGTTTACCCTATTGTTGCTGAGGTGAGAGACCCCACCCACCTACACACAGCACGCTTCATGTGTTCACAATAAAGTAACGTATGTGTGCACGCTCTCCAGCGATCCTGTCCAGATGTAAAGGCAGAAATGTTCGAGCTCCTGTTCCAGATTCTCCACCAAAACTGGAGGTTCTTCTTTAAGAGTTCCGTCCTGAGCAGTGTGCAGCGGGCAGGAGCCGAGGAACAGATGGAGAACCAGGCACAGTTCACTGCTGCCATGCAGGTAAAGGACAGCAGACAAAATCATGGTCATACAAAAATGAACTTAATGGTATCATATTGAACAGTCTATTTGATTATTAAGTATACAAATGTAATGTCTGGAAATTAATCATTATATGTACATTTTATATACAATAATCATTGTTGCTAACATTTGAAAAAATAAAAATGTATGTTTTGGCTCAGCTCCACCCAATATAACCTGTTGACTGTGCAGTAATACTCAGATCAATTTATGAATGGTGCTTGATGGTACTTTTTGATTTTGGGGCAGTGGTGGCCTAGCGGTTAAGGAAGTGGCCCCGTAATCAGAAGGTTGCTAGTTCGAATCCCGATGCGCCACGGTTGCCACTGAGGTGCCACTGAGCAAAGCACCGTCCCCACACACTGCCCCCCGGGCGTCTGTCATGGCTGCTCACTGAGGGTGATGGGTTAAATGCAGAGGACAAATGTCACTGTGTGCACTGTGTGCTGTGCTGCTGCGTATCACAATCACTTCACTAAAGTTTTTAGATTCATGTCCCTTAAATAATTTTTTTTGCCAAAATCAGTATTGATTTTGTGTTTTACTCTTGTCTCTGTTTTGAATGTTTAGGCCTTTGGCCAGTCCTTCTTGCAGCCAGATATTCATATATTCAAACAGAACTTGAGCTACCTGGAGACCCTCAATACGAAACATAAACTGTACCACCGGGTGAGCGACACAAGCAAGAAACAAAAGCTTTCAGACCCCAGAACGCCAACAATGACTAAACTAACATGTCTTTGTTTGTGTTTTAGAAGTTATTCCGGAGCACAATGCTTTTCCATTTCATCAATGTGCTGCTGCAGGTGCTTCTGCACAAAAGTCACGACCTCCTGCAGGAAGACATCACAGTGGCTGTGTACAATATGGCTGCTGTTGATTTCACAACATTCTACTCTTCCTTTCTACCGGAGTTCCTGAATGGTTGCCAGGGCCTGGACCCACATCAGCGGGCCACACTTGCTCGCAATTTCACACCTGAGAGGGTAAGTTGGACTGGGGATGAGAGCAGGAAAGGAAATACATTTGGCAGATGATCATTTAATGAACATTTTTAAACTTCTTATGGAAATTAACAGGTTTCAGTCAAGTCACCTGTGAAACAGATTTGAGCATTGAGGACCTAAACAGTACATTCATGCAAAACATGTAAAATCTCTTTAAATTGGCAAATCATTTCTCTGTAATGTTATATATTTTAGTGCTTAGTTAAAGGCAGAATTGGAAAATATTTCAATCTACCTAATATATATTTACGGAAGTTATTTTAACATGGCAACCAATTTGCAGCGGTCAGTCTCATCGAACATTCTGGTGATGGAATTTCTATGGAAACCAACTCCTTGTTCATTTTTTCACATTTCAGCGCAAACACTATTGCTGTTTAGATTATCAGCTCAGCTAAAACTCAGGAGATGGTGTAATCTCATTTAGATGTTTTAGTACTACTTTATTTTTGTATATTTTACCAATCATTCAAATTTGATACAGTAGTTTACTGAGGAAGAATATAAATACTGTATTATATTTTATACAGACAGGAGCCCTGACCCTGAGAAATAGGTGGAAACATCTTTGTTAGGTGACAATCTTACACATTGGCACTCATGTAAACTAATGTGGAAATGTGGCAGTATTGCAAAGTTTAGTCATTAATCACACAAACTATTCCATCAAGTTCGATTAGGATATTGTTTCTTAATACATTGGCTGGGACCCAATGCTAAGGTAATTTTCAATCGGGCCTCTGTGTGTTTTGGCTGCTGATACTGTTCAGCTCGTTCAGACTCTTTTTGAATCTTATAGACTGCTAGTAAATCCACATTTGAATGTGCGTTGTCTGCCCTCTCTCTGCAGGACTTGCCGTCTTTCACACAGAGTGTGTACAGGCTCGTGAATGACCTGCGCTATTACAGACTGTGTAATGGGAGCCTGCCGCCAGGCACTCTGAAGTTGTAGCGCCACGGCCTGCACACGCCACGAAACCGTAGCGGCAGCCTGCACAGACTTCGCCTTAATCGCGGCCAAGGCCCTCCCCAGACCTGCCCTTCCACAGCTTGCTGCAGTGAACCACGAGGGGGTGGGGCTGGCTAGAGGGGGCGTGAATAAAAGTGGCATGTCCGGACCGTCATTACATATGAGCCACGCCCCTCTCTTTTGCAGGGGTCAGATTTTATTTTATTTTTTAATTTGCTATATTTCACATGTTGCCAATGATCATAAGGGTGAGAGCCCAGTGACTCTTTGCTGCCCAGAGCCGATCTGATCGGAGTTTTAATGATGCGGACTGATGTCAGATGAGGACTTAATGGCCACGCACTGGGCATCTTGTTATTGATTTTCTGACTGTATCGCCTTCACATCATCTCCATGGAGACAGATTCACTCCTTTTTCACATCATTCCATCCTGATTCAGGTGAAACAGATCCTCAATAAAGTATTTTTTTATAATGACGTTGACTATAGAGTCTGCTTGGTGTGAAAGTAATTGTATGTTGTAAGTTGTGTTGAAACAAAATCTGCCAACTGTGTACAGACACGCCACCTGCAATTATTTTGCAATTGCAAATGTTCTTGTGCAGACTGCAGATTTTTGATTCATTGCCCCATTGTTTGCCCTCATTCACTGCCACGATTTTGTAATACGAACTGGTGTCCTTTGGTACTACTGTTTAATTACCGGGCCATTTTGAATTTCTATGACTGTGGAATAGAAATGTCTTGCTTAGTGGTAGTTAGTGGGATTTCTTCTTGATTTATCCCAATAAGGGTCCTCAAATCTAGGTAGGCAATTAGCAGTTGCATAGGGCCCTAAGATGAAAATACATTTCAAGAAGGAAATGTATTTAACCATGAGATAAGGGCATTTCACACCATCTATATATGTGCCAATTTAATTCTCTGCCATATCACTTAAAACAAAAGTCAGTATAATTTTTTTTTTTTTTTTTTTTTATCACTTAAGACCCATATATCCATTACTTATTGTTTATATTAGTGACATTAGCAGACGCCCTTATCCAGAGCGACTTACAGGGACCCAGTGGTATTCAGTGGAGTTTGAACCTGTGACTTTATGAATGTCTAACTCATTAGGACTCTACTGGCCACGTTGTCAAACCAACTGTAATTTACACTTTTGTTCAAACATTTAGAATGCATTCATTTGATATATTCTTTTTAATGTCTGCATACATGAAGAGAGGAACAATCAGCAACAGGCCGTCTTAATTTCCAATAGAATTGTGTTTGTTACCCCACGTCTGTCAGTTTAAAATGATTCATTTATCATTAGAAAACTTTTCATCTTCGTGTGATTGAAAATAACTGCACCGATTAAAGACGTGACCAAACTGGCATTTGGCGCACTAGTACAGTATCTAGTGCACCAGCAGATGTGGGATTGACTGACTAAATTGTTATTTTTAAGCTTGTTAATGATTATTCTAATTGTCTTTAAAAAAAAAAAAAAAAAGATTTCTAAATGACCTTCAACTTTTGAACGGTAGTGTTACACAAACCAGTGTCAGTTCATGTTGGGCCCTGCGATCAGCAGAGTGTCTTGTCATGGTCTTGGGGACCCGGGCAAGTTTGTAGGCTCTGCAGAAGAAGGTTATTTGGCCCGCAACTCCCTCCGAGCGCCCCCACATTCGCAGGCAGCGTCTGTGAGCGGGAGTGACTGTGTTTGTGGGGTGGTAGTAGCCTAGTGGGTAACACACTCACCTATGAAGACCCAGGTTCAAATCCCACTTACTGCCATTGTGTCCCTGAGCAAGACACTTAACCCTGAGTGTCTCCAGGGGGGGACTGTCCCTGTACCTACTGACTGTAAGTCGCTCTGGATAAGGGCGTCTGATAAATGCTGTAAATGTAAATGTTAATGGAACTCGCTGCCAATTTAGTCATTAGTGCGCGGCGTGCCTGTTCTGGTCTCGTCCCACGTGACCCCGCCGGCTGCGCCCTGAAGGGTGAGGTCACGACCCCGGGAGCCGCGTGCTGATTGGCTGGTCGGCGCCACGTTTTTCCAGGTAAATGACCTGCAGGGTTGCCGGCGCCGCCGCAGCTTTGTGTGTTTATTTTTCTGCTGGACTTATGCCGGACATATAAGCGCCAGCCGCCGGGGGACGTCTTGTGCGTGGACCGCTGTTCGTTCCGCCCCCCGGTCCCCATCCGGAGATAATTTGCTCACGCGACAAAAGTTGGGCGCGCGCGGCGGCGGGGACAGCAGGCGACTCGCGTCCTTCGTGTTTACTCGTCCCGGTGCCTTTCTTTTTACGTTTTACGATGACCGTTTTACACAAATGTTTGCTGCGGACTGTTCTTCCACTCGGACCCCGAGCTCTTCCCAGAATTCCTTACGAACGAGCGCGCGCCCTCAGCTCCACTTCAAGTACGTTTCGGTGTGTGTGTGTGTGTGTGTGTGTGTGTGTGTGTGTGTGTGTGTGATTTGCGACGACGACGTGTCGTTTAGAAGCGTTGCGTGTGCTTTTTAAAAAGAACCGTAAATGATGAGATGTGGAAGGATGTCGTCGAAGTGTAGTCTCGCGTGCAGGACGGCGGGACAATGGGGAGCCACAAGGAGCCACGTTCAAACTCGTCCTTTTTTTTACTTAGTTTTAGTCTTGTCTGTCTGTAAAATGTAGCGTCGACTACGGCGCCTTTTTTTTGGTGTTTTATAACTCTGTTTTATTGTGTTAGGAGGCGAGTAGTGAGCGCACGCATGTCACGACCCCCGGAATTAGTTAATTATCGTGTTTAGCCCCGTGTTCTGTCGAGCGTGTGGTCATTTGCAGCACGTGTTCATCCCTGGAATTGCACATCTATTCATTCAAAAGTGCTTATAATTCTAGGACTGGACTTCTCTCTCTCTCTCTCGCGTATATTTATAATGAGACTATAAATATGCATGTCCTGCTTATGAAGGAAAACCACCCTAATGCCGAATCCATTTTGAAAAGTGAGGTAAGATGGACTTTTAGTGTGTAATTCAAGCCCCCGTGCCTAATTGTAGATATTCCAGGCGTGAGAGAGAGGACACTGGTTGCTGTGAAACCCGATGGAGTCCAGAGGCGTCTCGTCGGCCAGATCATCCAGCGGTTCGAGACGCGCGGCTTCAAGCTGGTTGGTCTGAAGATGCTGCAGGTGGGACGCTGACTCTCTCAGCCAGTGAAAAGTTCTCCTTCGTCCTCCGTCTCACCCGCCTTGTGTCGTTGTCTCTCAGGCTTCTGAGGATCTGTTGGCTCAGCACTATGCATCTCTGAACAGGAAGCCCTTCTATCCCAGCCTGCTCCGCTACATGAACTCCGGGCCTGTGGTTGCTATGGTAATAATTTCATCCCCTATAGACCCAAACTTTTATCAATGTATTTTTTTCCCCCGTCATCTGTCTGAATTTTGCAATGTTTCGGTGGAGCTGTGTATACAGAGTTAGACCGGATCACGCTGATCCCGTTTAGTGATAACAGCAAATTAGTTCCGAGCTGTGGAAGTCTGTTTGCTGGCCGCCTTCCTTTTCTGCTGCTCTGTCAACGTCCACCTCGGTAGACCCCAGCGTCCCACTTGCACTTTTCTAAATGTAGTGATTGTGATGAATAAGCACCTGATCTACCTCTGGTAACAGTTTGTTACATATTGTTACATGTGTGCATTGCCTTTTTGTGTGTGTGTGTGTGTGTGTGTGTGTGTGTGTGAAATGTTTTTAGGTCTGGGAGGGCCATAATGTGGTGAAGTCCACACGGATGTTGGTTGGTGACACCAATCCTGCTGAAGCTAAGCCAGGGACTATTCGAGGTGATTTTAGTATCCACATCAGCAGGTATACACACACACACACACACACACACACACACACACACACACACACACACACACACACACTGTTCTGTCCCTGTGGGTTTGTTTTGTGTTGACGTAAAGATGTCTGTTTGTAGGAATATTATCCATGCGTCTGACTCTGTTGAAGTGGCCCAGGCGGAGATCGCTCTCTGGTTCCGGCGTTCGGAGCTGATGGAGTGGGAGTGCTGTGACCATGGCAGCGTCTACCAACTGTAGGATAATGGTGCACAGTAGCGTTACCAAAGCAATGTCCTACCTCAAAAGTAACGCTCTGTAATGTCTCAGAGGCTTCCTGGAATCTTTTAGAAAAAATACTAAACATAACAGTATTATGTATTGTGTCTAAGTGCACATATTAAGACTTGACAGTGCAGCAATCTTTTAAACTCATATAATTTGTAAATAAATATCTCTGTGTTCCATCATCATTGTTCATGGATATTGTGCACAATACAGGTCAAAAATGCAAACTGATTTACCTTTTTTTTTTTTTTTTTTTTTTTTTAATAAAATCTAGCATCTTTCAAACAATATTTTGAACCAACAGTGCCTCAGTGGATAAAGAAGTTGAGAAAATCAGGTCAAGACATTATGTAATTGTATGTAATGCAGATACATATATTTGATGGACTTAACTAAAAGAACTATGTAGGAAAAATAAAAGCTTCTATGCTCTCTGTGTACATGATTTTTATTGATCTTTTATGTTGGTACTAGTTTTAAAGTAGAATCTATAACAATACATACTTTAAGTGACAATAGTGTGGCATATAAGCCATTATTATACACTTGCGATAATATGAAGTGAATAAGTTGACCAAAACATTGATTCTGTGTTTGCCAGCATACTTTAAAATGATCTTTACCATAATTAATTTTACAAAATAGTCACTACTGCACTCTAATGGCTATTAGTTATAGTACGTTCAATACAAACACTGATTCATATAACTTAAATATTTTTAATGATCTTTTTTTTGCCCCCTATGTGTTTTTTTGTGGTGTTTGATTAGAGAAGCAATCAATATCAATAGCTGAAAATTGTTTAAATCTGCAAACAGCAAAGGTGTATTTTAATGCAAAAGTGTATATTTGCATCGAGTATACTGACATGCTTTAATGAAAATCTGCCAGGAACAACAAATGCTCTTCATGGAATTAATTTTTTTGACCAAAAGCTGAGATTGTTTGTCTCACATAAGTTCATTTGGGAAATGCTCAGCATGCAGATGGCATAAATGATGTCAAAGCACAGATATATCCAAAAGCAGATTTTGTCGATCTCAGTGGTGAAAGCTTTCCGCTTATACTCTGCCTCCTGATGTTGCTCCATGTCCTCCAGGAAGCTCAGCACCTTCAGCAGAGAGTCTTCTATTCCATGCTCCTTTGAGTCAGTCACAGTTAGTACGCTGACACCTGTGTGGTGAGAGTTGTCTTAAGTCACTGCTGTATAGTTCGGTATTTATTACAAAGCTACATTTTAAACATCATAACGCTACCTTTACCTTCTTTGCCGGGTTTTTTCTTTTCATTACGTGTTCCTTCAGAACATCTGAGAGATTTGCATGGCAGGATGCTGCCATCTGCATCCAAACGACTCAGCACCAAGGAGACAAGCAGGCTCACCACGAGAACCACGAGGCAGAGGCAGTAGTGATACCCTTCACAGAGCAGAGAAACAGATCGCAGTCAGACACAGAACAAAGAACTCAGTATGCGTGGGTTCGTTTTTCACTCACTGATCACTGGGCTACATGGGCCGTCATCTGGGAGCCCCTGGGTGAGCGCGTTGAGGAACATGATGAAGCTGAGCACCAGGGTCACCTTGTAGGTGTTGCGCTCGCCTCCTTCAAATGGAAGGGCAGCACTCGCCAGGTCAGCCAACATGATGAGAATGCTGGGCATGACCAGGGTCACAAAGGGACTAAAGGGTCTGATAGAGACTGTTACCTGAGGGGTCAGAGGTCACCACTTTTTAACATGTCTCATTATCACATTCTCTCACTAAAATTAGCTCCCAAAAAACCCCACAACCTTCATCGCTTCATGTTGTACATCTCTCCCTATAGGAGAGACGCATAGAAAGCAAAAAATTGCTATTTGACCAAAGAGCCACTCCCTCACATTAAGATAGTTACGGTTGTCATGATTATCCGTCCCCTGAAGCGTCACAGACTTGGTTTCCCAATCTCCATTGTTTCCGCCTATCCACTGTACAGTCCCATATTCCAGGCTTAGACCACATCCTGGAATAAAACTTTTGAAAGTTAGTGACTGTTTTCATATAAAGCATCAAATCTTCATATCAAAAGTCTAGAGGTCCAGTGTGCAATCCATTGTACCACAGAACGCTCCTTATGAGAAGATAATTCTACAAAATTCTAGCTATGTTCCTGACTGGATTAACACACTGACTAAGTAATCAACATGACTTCAGTGAGTACGAAAACGGAGATTGACTAGACAATACCTCTTGTGTCGTTCCAGCCGTTGATGGCAACAGGGCAGGAATCTGTGACAAATGGGTAGGTGAAAAGGTTGATGTTGCAGCTCACTGTAATTGCCATGAGGACAGCATATTCAACATCTCCGTCACTGGACACCATTACATCGGGATAGGCAGGCTCAGATGTTGCAGTGACCCTAAAGTCAATGGATAAATGCAGAGTGACTGCGGAATGGAACTGTGGAATGTTCAGGATGCGATGGACCATATTGCTCCTTCTTCAGACGAATACTCACGCATTTTTCACTGTCAGCTGGGGTGTCCAGATTTGACTGGCAGGTAGTACAATTACATCAAAATCATATTCTGATTTGTTCCAAGCCAGGTTCGGATCCCTCCATATCTGTTCCCACAGCAAAAGTTATGTAGAATGTTCTATATGATGTATAAGAAGTCCAAAAGGATGAATACATTCTAAAACTTACCATTGTGACCGTCAGTAAACTAGAGAATTGCATCAGTTTTGTGTCCTTTGGGGAAAATTTTTATTAAATTAGTGCATGTTTGAAAGCAGGAAGACACATGCTAACTCAAAATGCACAAATACTCACAACGTATGTGGTCTGGTAATCGATCATGGACAGGTTGACTGGCAGATTGCAGGACTGAGACTGGGGCATGGTGATGACATAACTCGAGACCAAATTATTGGCCAGACATCGCTGAGTCACACAGGTCGTTTCAGCTCGGATGCCAGGCACTGGTATTAAGCAAAAATTAGAATTGTCATGTGGTTCCACTTAACATGCACCATCTATCAAGCTGCTTCCCTGAGGATGCGACATTACTTCATAATTATTTCTCAACTTTCTTACCTTCCCAAGCAACGAGGATGAGAAAGGGTCCCAGAAGTTGCATTTTTTCCCTCTTAACTCTTCATATGAGGATTCTAAGGCTGATTGAACAGATAAAACAAAATCCAGATTTGTGTTGTGCCTTGACTACGTTCAAATGATTGGGGCCAAACTCAGATGCTCAGATGACCCTTTATAAAGCTCAAAGCTCTGAATTAATATGTACCCAGCAAACATGTTCAGTCAAAGGGACATGTGCTTAACAATCAAAGCATACACATGATCCATGGCTCAGCACTGGATCTCATTATGGGGTTTTATTCATTAAAGTGCTCCACCTGCTCTGAGCTTGAATAAACCATGCTCTGTTGGGTGATGATTGTATAGCAGGCAGTTGTGTTTAATACACAGAAAAAGACCAAATCACTACTGAGGCATCACCTACCTGATTCTGTTATGACAACCAGAAACGAGCTGAAATACCGGCTGTTATGACAATCGATTGTGTCTGTAATGTCAATGGTAATTACTTAGATGATTTTTTTTATATTTGTGTTCTGCAGTCTCTATGTGCGTTGAATTTGTGCTGCACCTTAATCATGCTTAATTGCATTGCACATCTCAATGCTGATGTTTAGTACGTTCTTTCGTCTTTTATACTGTTCATGGGAACGATTCAATGCGGCAGTCTATTATATCCACTGGAGGGCAGTATTGTTCAGATCATGTAGAGCTACTTCATAACTTGGTGTACTGGGTTTCGATGCTGCAGAGCGGCTTCAGTAACCCATGTTCGCTTGACAGACTGGCTGACAAAGCACATTTTCCTTTAGATCCTGTGGACTACTAGGTATGTATGCAGCGTTCATCTGAGGGAATCTGGCAGCAGGAAGCCGCAGGATTGAAAGTCCTTTTTTTTTTGCAGACCACCTACGTTCACTCATGGCAATGTTCTTCCTTGATGGCCAGAATCATACTTCTTGAAGGCTTTTCATTCACATTTCAACAAGATAAGCTGTCCAAAAACTGTTCCGTCACAAAGGAATAAAGAGTTCAAGGGGTTTATTAACACCAAGCGGGGCAGTGGTGGCCTAGCGGTTAAGGAAGCGGCCCCGTAATCAGAAGGTTGCCGGTTTGAATCCTGATCTGCCAAGGTGCCACTGAGGTGCCACTGAGCAAAGCACCGTCCCCACACACTGCTCCCCGGGCGCCTGTCATGGCTGCCCACTGCTCACAAAAGGGTGATGGGTTAAATGCAGAGGACAAATTTCATTGTGTGCACCGTGTGCTGTGCTGCTGTGTATCACATGTGACAATCACTTCACTTTAACTTTATTTTCCTCCAGCCTACCCAGATTCCAAAAGCGTCCCTGCCGACTCACCAAAAGCCTTGTAGTACAGCTACATAGAAGTTTGGGTAGTCTCTAACTGAAAATGGTCTGTGATAATTCCCTTAACTTAAAAACAACAGTTTTATTCCACTATACAGTTTTCTTGGGGTGAAACAACTCCCCTGAAACCGAAAATCATGTTTTTAACCTTAACACTGAAGGCCTTGGCAACATTCATGGATGCAATAACTGCACGGACTGAAGACATGAGAAGGGTGTCTGCATGTGTGTTTGTGTGTGTGGGTGTGTGTGTGTGTGCACGTGTGTTGGTGGTGGGGGGGTCTAAAGGGGTTAAATGTCCTCATCTCAACTGTTTCCACTTCCTTTATGTAACATAAGGAGATTCAGAATAAAGGCTGTTATATCACATAGCAACCAGTGTCACTGTCCCATAACCTAGGCAAGAAATGTGCTCATGACAGACCAGCTGACATGAAGGGATGCTTACACTCATGCTAAATACACTTGTGCTGGTCAAGAGCCGCGTCCTTTTTACTTTGTAAGACTCAATGCTGCTGAGCCCATGGGTCTTTAGCTTTTACAGAACATGATGAGTACATTGGCCACCCTATTGTTGCCTTTAGCTCTTTCATCCAAGCAGGGTGCCCAGAGGCTGCAGGCTCTGTAATGGCAGTGGAGAAGGAGTTTAAGGAGGTCACATTCCTGCTGTTATACTAGGGTGTGTGATATACAATGCGATATACATCAAAGAAAGCTGACTGGCATCAACCACATATTCTAGAAATGTGATTATCTATGTTAATGTGACTCCGATATGGCATTAGAGTAGCTGAAAATGAGTGAATATGAGATGAGCTTACATGCCATCCCCCCCTGGTTCGCTTGGCAACAAAAATCCTATTCTTCAGTGCTGTGACAGAAGTAACAACCAGATCTTTCCAGGCGACCTTTCTCCAATGGAATGAGCAGGTCAAAGGGAAGCTCATTACAACTCATTTGTCCCAAGGCCAGTTGTAATCGCAAACTACACCATGGCTTTACAAGACCTAACTTTGTGTGCAAAAGTTCAGTCGTTCTGTTTTGACCCTGAGTGGGACTCATCATTTCCAGGCTATTAGCAAAGAATGGAAAAGATGCAAAAGCCAGAAGGATTAGCTACTTATTAAATCTGCTTTAACTTCCTTGTCCTGTAGTCTGCACCTTGTGTGATGAGGTTGAGTTACCTTCTGGGCTCACAAAGGCTTTTGAGCGTTTCAGTTTATCCCAAAGAAGTGGAAGTGCATGTTACATGTCGGAGAATCTATTTATCTGTGTGTTATTATTTATCAGATTCTTTCAATTGAAACACATATTATTCTGACTACAAAGTAGTGATACTTAAAACAAGTAAATATCCCCAAAGTGTATCGTGGAGAAGATCATAATGCATTTATTAATAGCTTAAATACAAAACCACAGAAGGTTTGTCAGAATATGTTCAGCAGTTGTGCCTAGGAACAGGTACAGGATGAAACGCTTCCATCTGGACATGACAAAGGTTAAGCGGACTCAGTAATGAATAATAATCTTCTTTATCAGCAAGACACGTCAAGGCAGAGTGGAAACACGTCTCAGTGACAATCCTTCCGACGGTTTAAAGACTACAGCCTGCTGACAGACTCTGTTGGTCCAGCCGCTTTTGTGTAACACGCCGGCCATAAATCAGGGAGCAGAGAGGAATTATGCACCTCTGTTAGACAGCGCATGCCAGGATTGGTGCTTTGACGGGGCAGACCTGACCTCCAGGTCAGACGCAACTGCTTTAAGTGCCCGAGTCCATGAAGCGAGAAACACTCTGCATCTCCAAGAGATCTGATCACCGGTTTTCAACTTTACTCCTGTCTCTGACATTCAAGTAAGTCACAATCACTTTATCTGCAAATTTGTGGAAAAGTGCAACATTTTAATTAGATATAGATTGTGAGACAATATGCTGGTACTGTAGATGTTTTCTGATTGGACATTTCTTTTTACATTAATATTTCATTAATTTTGAAACATTTCGATAATCTTTCAGGAGCGCACTTCCTTCACAGCGTGCTTCATCCTGTCATCTCAAACCCATCACAAGCCCTGCCCAACCTCTCCAGATTTCTCATTGGATTTGAAAGGTACATAACGTGGTGTACCTGAGATTTCTGCTCCCAGCTGATTTTGACCACCATCCATTCCGTGTCAGCCAGGCCTTGTCCAATCAAGATTTAAAACATTAATTTATGAAACCAACTAGTCTTTTATCAAGGTTTCATGTATTTGTCTCATATACAGTACAGGCCACACCTTCTCATTCAATGTGTTTTCTTTATTGTCATGACCATTTACATTGGTAGATTCTCACTGAAGGCATCAAAACTATGAATGAACACATGTGGAGTTATGTACCTAACAAAAAGTGGAGACCTGGCTTCCACAGTCACCGGACCTGAACCCAATCCAGATGGTTTGGGGTGAGCTGGACCGCAGAGTGAAGGTAAAGGGGCCAACAAGTGCTAAACACCTCTGGGAACTCCTTCAAGACTGTTGGAAAACCATTTCAGGTGACGACCTCTTGAAGCTCATCGAGAGAATGCCAAGAGTGTGCAAAGCAGTAATCAGAGCAAAGAAACTAGAATATAAAACATGTTTTCAGTTATTTCACCTTTTGTTGTTAAGTACAAAACTCCACATGTGTTCATTCACAGTTTTGATGCCTTCAGTGAGGATCTACCAATGTAAATGTAAATAAAGAAAACACATTGAATGAGAAGGTGTGTCCAAACCTTTGGCCTGTACTGTATACTGCACAATGCATCTGAAATCCTTGAGTTGATTCGTGCTTTTAAAATTATTTAGAACAGATACCAGCCAGACCAAGTTTCACATTGTCTGCTACAGAGCATGTACCTCATGGAGACATATAAAGCACACAAGACCAGATATCTAAATCTGTACACTTACGAAAAAACCCAAACTTTGACATTAATAACTGGGTCCCATTCAAACTGCATCATGCTGGGGTTAACATTTCTGTCACAGTCAATGACGTCACCCGTCACAGGTCATGTTATTAAAAATGCTAATTCGTCACCACAGCAAAGAAAGGTGTCACAGCCATAATGTTATATGTGCAATTATGTGCAAAATATGTGTGAATATTTAACAAAAGTACAGATTATGTTGAGCCACAATCAAAATTTGTACATGAATTACGGACTGACTGTCTACACCACAACTGTAAAACAGGTTTAAAAAACAAAAACAGGATTCTTTATAGCAATACCAATATCTTCACTATCACAAGCACAGTGGCATAGTATCTGTTATGGGTGCTTACAATGTTGATTGACAGCTGGGATCCCTGACCGCAAGTAAGACCTTAAACTTTCACCAATTAAAGCAAAGATTTTTCTCTTACTGTTTTGCCTTGTAATGTTACAGTAAAGCCCCATTAGCAGGCGGTTTCAACTCCCATTGGGTAAAATATTACCTGGAGGTTTCAGAGTCTCTGGCTGCACTCCATGACTCCTACTTCTTGTTGTCTCTAAATCCTGCGTATCCCTGGGCACTGGGTGACCGAGTGGCTTGTGTGGTTTTAAACCTCATTAATCACACAGGGCTATTAGATTTTGGTGACATATAATTGAGGAAAATTGCTCTTTAACTCTCTGTCCTGTGGTCCACGTTCTGGCTGGCTGACCCAAACAGACTTGTTCCAGGTGATCTCCCTAATTGGCAATATTGTGCTTTTAATGTCATTCATGAATCAGATTGTGACCCCGCAGGCTGACCCCTATGTTTCCCATCACTTTGATGTTAGGCGGTAGCATATTTTCGTTCCGCCAGCAAGCACACAAACACAAGTAATGTTGGGAACGATATCTGCATTTAATCTGGTTTCACCAACCACTAACCACTTTTCTCATCTTCTGAATTTTCCAGATTTCATAATCATGAACACCATGGTGCTGACCTGTGCTGTAGACATGTATCCAGGCAAAGACCTCTTTATCAGCACCCAGAAGACACACAAGCCCAGGCCAACGAAGCCCCCAACCAACAAGACACAGTGGCAGCGCTACATTCACAAAAATGGCCGTTTTAACACGGCCTTCCAGCAGATCCCTGGCCAGTGGGGGCACTTTGTGGTGGACATTTACACCACCCTGGTTGAGAGCAGGTGGAGAGTCATACTCCTTCTCTTCGCTCTATCATACGTCTTGACATCGTTCCTGTTTTGTCTCATTTATTGGCTGATTGCCTATGAGAACGGTGACCTTGGCAATCCAGAAAACACACTTTGTGTATCCAACGTGTACACCTTCACTGGAGCCTTCCTGTACGCCATGGAAACTCAGTTCACTGTTGGCTACGGCTTCCGGAGCATGAATGAGAACTGCGTGGTTGCTGTGGTGGTGGTGAGCATCCAGGACCTGCTCTCATGCCTCATCGACTGTTTGATAATTAGCATCACCATTGCAAAGATGGCAAACGCTCGTAAGAGGGCGTGGACTGTTGGCTTCAGCAAAAACGCTGTCATCAGTGTCTGGGACGGTGGTCTCTGCTTGCTGTTGCGCATCGGCGACTTTCGAAGAAACCACATTCTAGAAGGTTCTGTCAGGGCACAGCTGGTGCGCTACACTAAATCCCCCACGGGCGAGGTCCATTTGTCCTGGCAAAATCTGGGTCTCCAGAGCACCTCCATCACTCTGGCTGTACCAGCCATGGTCGTCCACCGGCTTCAGCCTGGCAGTCCACTGTACAGTCTGAGTCCAGACTGCCTTGGACAGGAGGACTTTGAGGTCGTGGTGACCTTCACCTACATAGACGACTCCAAGGGTGTCTTGCGCCAAACCCGCACCTCCTACAGGCCCCAAGAGATCCAGTGGGGGCATCGTTTCGTGGACATGGTTAGATTTGAGAATGGTCACCATCATGCAGACTACAGTCTGTTTCACTACACCACCCTGGAGTAGAGGCCCTTTTCTGGTCATCACCGCAGTTTCTGAAGAATTGTAATATATGTAAATATATTTGATGCCTGTATAAAAAGAAGCATGAACTGCTTTATTTGAATTCAACTGATGGGACAAATACATGTAAATCATTTCTTAAGTACACTGTCTTTTTGTACATGTTTTGTGCATTTCACTTTAAAGTGCTGAAAAAACAAAACTCGGAATCTTTTTTTATGCAATTCAAATGCATGTAATGACTAATATACATATAAAAACGCTGAAAAAAAAACATTGGGACAGTCACGACCATGATTGAAAACGCACTAAAGCAGGTCAACATGTTTCTATCTGGCGGACGGGGCGGAGACTCTCTCTCTCTCTCTCTCTCTCTCTCGCTCTCTCTCGCTCTCTCGGGCGCGCGCGGGCGGGCGGGCGGGCGCGCTCACGCTCGCGCGCGCACGCGCTTTTTAAGCGCATCTCCCCCCCCGACCGACGCGCGCCGCGCGGGACGCCGATCCCCGGGCATCATGGGCATTAACAGCCGAGGGCAGCGGCGGCCGCGGCAGTGACGCGCTCAACAGGTAAGAACTTTCTCCTCTGGCGCGAGGATTTCTAATAACCTTTTAAAAACATTATTAAATAAGAATAACAATGATGCAAAAATGCGGCAGAGGAAAAAAAAAAACATTTTTTGAACAGCAATGTAAGGTATTAGGAAATGAATTAGTTTAAATTCTATTATCTTTTTTAAACAAAAAGAAAGCTCCACCACGCAGCTTTGCTCGAACTGTGGTGTTTTTATCAATAAATGCATAAAATGCATAACTAAGTCGGGTATTCGTGATGTTCATTCATTAGGACTCATGGGCACCAGGGAGCTGCTGCTCTACTGTATGACCTACGCTAATTTCTCTCTTTGGCAGGTCATTTTGCATCGGCCAGCTACTGAATATCGGACAGAATTTAATTGATCTCTTTCTAGTAAAAATAGAGCGGCTTTATGTAACAAGTTTCCATCTGCTTCTGCTGTGTAGCCTAATTGCACACACACACACACCGTCCCACACACACACAGAAACACCCTCCCACACACACACACACACGCACACGCACACGCACACGCACAAAACAAACAACAAAAAGGATGCACATATTAACTAAATATGTAAAGCTGAGATCTGCGTGCTGGTGGCTTAAGTTGTTGATGGAGGTTTGAGGCGGTGTGTTTCAGGGGTTCGCGACTCTGATTTTGGGATCTGGGTGTTGGGTCTTTGATGCACGATCATCTTGAAGGGTTGGAGCGGGGGAAGAAACACAGTCGCACATAGTAACTCTCCAATCAGATTGTCGATTTCAGACACAGGTTGACCAGTGGCGCTCACGACCACGAACGGTTTCTGATTGCATCTTTGAAGAGCAGCCCCGTAACCGGATCTGCGTGTTAATACTTACCGGGCTGTGGGCATGACAGCGGGGACAGGACAGGGCAGGAACGTCCCCCTGGAGACCACTCACAAGCCAGCAAGTTGCAGCTTGTCCCAGATGAGCCATGGAGTCACATGTTTAACGAACGATTCAAAGTAAAAAGTAAACGTGATAATGAACTTAATTATACAATTTGGAACATCTTTCCTTTTATTTCACGACAAAGTTCTAATTGGTAACAGTGGAGTAGCTTATGCTAACTGAACATTTTGATTGGTGTACATTGCACAGTTTGGATGGAAGATGTCAAAGATGTCTTACAGAAAGCTGCTGTATCATCCCATATCCTCCACATGAGAAATCTGGCAAACTTCTCCAGCAACCAATGGCAATCTAGTGTCAAAGAGCAAACAAAGAGACAATTCTAAACTATCCCAATCATTCTTACTCCATTTTTACATATTCCAAAAGAATTACTTGTTATCTAGCTATTTAACAACATGTGAAGTGTTGCTGACAAATTGTACCGACGTTATATAAGCTCACCTCCGCCTCGCAGGAGAGTGACCTGTCATCTCTGGCTAGCTGCTGCAGGGGTATCAGGGTGGCACAATTTTACATTTTTTTTATTTTAAGGGCTTTGATTTTGTGCTGTGATTTTGTGTCCTTTGCTTCAGTTACCTGGCGAATTACCACATGCAAATCTGATCTGTAAAGTGACTCTCGATGATCAGTTGGCGATCCAATTAATACTCTCATCAAGGGTGAAGATATGTGGATCTCTTGTGTCTGAATGGAAATCTGCCAGCCTGACAGTTTTTTTTTCTACAGTTTTTAAATGTTCTAATGCGGTAAAACAGCACTGAGTGTTGGATGTATTATTTAAGGTAACAGGAAACCATTTCCTCCAGTTGGTTAAACGTGACTTTCTCTCCACAGGCCACTCAACTGATGAAATCTAAGGCAGTCTTGAGCGAGGACTGATCAGCGCTTGCCAGGGCACCACGTGCGAGAGCATCCCAGAGATCAGTAGGCCCTGGTCCCCAGGATCCCGTCCTCCACATTTCCCGCGTGTGCTGGGTCCCCCCGTACGTTTTAAAACTGTTTCTCCAACGCTTCTTCCAAAAACTCAGACTGTTTTCCAAGGCAGAAGTGGCCCAGGCCTCCCAGCCGGAAGTGATGGGGAGCGTGCGTGCCCACCGTTACAGCATCGTGTCTTCGGAGGAGGACGGGATGAAGCTGGCAACCATCTCGGTGCCGAACGGCTATGGCAATGGGAACGCCCGGGGCACGGTGCACACGACGCAGCAGCCCCAGAGCCGCTTTGTCAATAAGGACGGCCACTGCAACGTCCAGTTTATCAACATGAGCGAGAAGGGCCAGCGCTACCTGGCGGACATTTTCACCACCTGCGTGGACATCCGTTGGCGCTGGATGCTAATCATTTTCTGCCTGTCTTTTGTGCTGTCCTGGTTGTTCTTTGGCTTCGTTTTCTGGCTGGTGGCCCTGTCCTACGGGGACTTAGAGAACAGCACGCAGATGTGCGTGTCGAATGTTGACAGCTTTACTGCGGCTTTCCTCTTCTCTGTGGAGACCCAGACCACCATCGGCTATGGCTATCGCTACGTTACAGAGGACTGTCCCATTGCTGTCTTCATGGTGGTTTTCCAAAGCATTGTGGGATGCATCATTGATGCCTTCATCATCGGTGCGGTCATGGCCAAGATGGCCAAGCCCAAGAAGAGGAATGAGACCCTAGTTTTCAGCCACTATGCCACCGTAGCTATGAGGGACAACAAGCTGTGTCTGATGTGGCGGGTGGGCAACCTGCGCAAGAGCCACTTGGTGGAGGCCCACGTCAGGGCTCAGCTCCTCAAGTCCCGCACCACGGCTGAGGGGGAGTTCATCCCCCTTGACCAGATGGACATCGACGTAGGATTCGACAGCGGCATTGACCGCATCTTCCTGGTGTCGCCCATCACCATTGTGCATGAGATCGACGAGGACAGCCCCTTCTATGACATGAGCAAGCAGGACCTGGAGACCTCAGACTTTGAGATCGTGGTCATCCTTGAGGGCATGGTGGAAGCCACCGCCATGACCACTCAGTGTCGCAGCTCTTATGTGGCCAGCGAGATCCTGTGGGGTCACCGCTTCGAGCCAGTCCTCTTTGAGGACAAGAACCTCTACAAGGTGGACTATTCTCGCTTTGACAACACCTACGAAGTGCCCAGCACACCTCTGTGCAGTGCCAGGGATCTGGCGGAGAAGAAATACATCATGTCCAGCTCCAACTCATTCTGTTATGAGAATGAGGTGGCCCTCATGGATAAGGATGATCTGGATGATGAGGAAGAGGGGCAGGAGGACGGAGGTGTGGAGAACGTTGGTAGTGAGAGTGTGGTGCTGGAACGCACAAGCACTGGTGCCGTCTCAGACTCCCTGTCCATTCAGGACACGCTGCCTTTAGAAGTAAGGTCTCTGAGGAGGGAGTCTGAAATATGAGTGCTGCGGATTGGAAGCTAGTAATAGTAATAATATTAAAAATAACTCCAAAGTGTGGTTAGATTTTTTTCGGTCAAAAGTGGATTGGAGACGATGGAGCTAAGAGGTGGGTCACCGTAGAGCGACGGAGAGCTACGTGATTGCATGATGCCATAAGATGATAATGCATGAAGGCCATGAGATTGTGATGCAGTATAACTTAAGTCATAGCACACAAAGTGTAGCAGCATTTCTCCAGTGCGTTTTGGTCCTGGAGTGTGTTGTGAAGCACATTCTTCTGCTCGTTTGTGGAACTAACTTAAACACAAATACACTGTTTTATTTTTTTTTTGCTTCAGGTAAATGAATGCTCAACATAATGTGACGCAGATTATTTTTGCAGCCATTTAAATAGAAATGTAATGACTGTCCCTTTTTGAAAATTAAAAAGTCAGTTAGTTTCTATAAGACAAAGTATTTATTATCATTTGTCTAAAATGTGGTATGGGCTGTGCAATTACTTTTTAATGAGCTGGTCTCTTAAAAAGTATCTAATAACGTTTAAAAAAAAAAAAAAGCTATAATGTAGTATAAATAATAATTATTTGAAAGAATAAAAGCAAACTAGTGTCCCTTAAACCCACCGAGTTCTGTTCCCTTTGAGTCTGTGCATACAGGCAAACTGCGTTATTTAATATCTAGAGTGTGGGGAGTGTTCATCAGTCAGAGTACATGACTTAAAGACAGATGAGCTGTCTGCATGTTAGCTTCGGTTTCACGTGTGGTCCGGGGAGGATTAGAACCAACATCATACATGTGAAGTCCTCATCTGGTCCCGTGAACAAAGTGTATTTAAAACTAAAGTTTTACGTTTATGTTCCATTTCAGTGTTCAAGTAGTCTATATAATTATTAGCCGGTTAGAAGAAGAATGAAAGAATGGTTAATAATGTTCATAAAAAAATGATCTACATCTACAATGTATCCTGAGCAACAGTTCTTTTATTGTTTGGTTCTTAAATATGTATATAATTGTTGCTGCTTCTTAGGGTCGTTCTCACAGTCGCTTGATCATTTGAATAAAACGGGAAGGACAGGGAGCTGTGAGAACTGTCAATCATACATATGGGCTCCTCCCACTTTACCTTTTTTTTTTTTTTTTTTTTAGCTAAAGCTAAAGTTCATCTTGTGGGTGACAGAAATAATTATGCACAAAGTGCTGGGTGGGTAGTTAGTTCCTTTCATCCAAGATACTGGTAACTAGCAAGCAGTTCTTTCTTGTTTGTACCAATTTTATTTTCATGTAAATCGTGAAGTACAAACTTGACGTGACATTAGTGAACACTCCCCTTGCGCTACATCTTATATAGCGATGGTAAAACCAGGCCCTCAGTCTTTATCCTGCCTAAGAATAGCTTCTTTTGGGGTTGGTCTCTTGTTTTTGAACGCTGCCTCTAGTGGGATTTTGGAATTTTGCTCTCTCATAGGATGGCATGTTTAAAGACTATCGCGATCATGGCAACCAATGTTCAAGCTCTTGTGTGCAATACTGTTTTAGGCTAATGAGCTTCAGAACAGAAACGAAATGGAACCGAGAACCTTGAGATGCTATTGAATTGCAAATGAATGTTTAATGAACTTAATTGCTGCTAAGTAACATATTGGAAAGGTTCGCAGAGCAAGCTATAGGAGCCAAAATGATGACTTGTCTCTTATACACTCAAACTGAATTGACGTTAGAACCAGAGGTGTGGCATGTATTCAGCATATTAACCAAACAACAGTGCACTTTCTTCATTTATTTTCTTACATAAGCCAAATGTAAATAAGAAACACAACAACCTCATCTGTCATTTGTTAGTTTGTTGAAACCTGTCCTTGTACAGCCTTAAAAGACCTCAGTCGTCATAGGACATTGTAGGACATTGTAGAAATTGTGTATTGGTGTTACAGCATTTCCTGCACTGATTCACCGCTGAGCGACTGCAGATTTGTTTTTTTTTTTCATGCTTTCATGGTCTTGTGATGAGGTAACACACACAAAAATAATAATGTGTCGCACATCTGAATGGGCCTGGTCTTTCTGTACCTACCATGAGTGTCTGTGGTGCTTCTGCCTGACATTCGGAGACTGTTCCACAAGATACGATTCATAAACTGAGTCACTGCAACACCGTAACAGCATTTTGTCTGTATGTTATGGGAGAGAGGGACAGAAAATGAATAAGAACAATAATAAAATAAGATCTTGCGTACTGTAATCATTTGGCAGTTGCTGATAATACCAGCCATGTCCTTCGGTAACGAAGAACATTTATCCTCCCCATGTAAATATCTGTCCTCTGTCCTCTTCTGGGTACAGTTTTTTTAAAAGTCTTCCTATTGTTGTACACAAATAACTGTACAGTTTTTATAAAGTGAGTATATATAAGGGTAGATAATATATTACAGGTGATGCTAATAGCATTTTATTGTATTGCTTTGCTCTTGTTTTCCAATAAAACCTAAATGATAAAAATGTCTTTCATCTTGATATTGCAAATTTACAAATTCATATGCCTCTGTGCTGCTTCTGTGTGCGTCGTCTGCTGATTTCAGGATATAGAAGAGCCCACGGGCCACTTGATTCATATAGCCACACTCTTAAGAGCCTTTTTGGTCTGATCTCATGTTGTCCAGCAGACCGTGGGCAAGCACAACTTATGTAACCTTTAGTAGTTGTGGTTAATAAAGCCTCTGTGGTGGAGGGAGGGAAACAAATTCTCTTCCCCGGTGGCTCCGTGGCTGCCCCCTGCATCACATGTCTGCAAAACGATGCTGCGCGACGTGCGAAAAGTAAAAGTTGCATCGCAGCCCGTAAACAGACTCAGACTCAGCGCAAACAGAAGTTGGGGAATCAATCCGTAAGGGGCGCGGCGGGTGGATGTGATTGTGTTCTACTTATAGCCCGGCTTGTGCCCGAGGGCTTTTTCCACATTAGCCAATGAAATGTCCTCTAAGCCGGGATTTAGTTGTAATAAAGGTGCAGTGGCTACCCACAATTCCGGCTATTCTTAAAAAGTGATTTAAGGCTTAAGAAAATAAAACTGGGGAATAGCAATCTTAAATATGACTTCTGTGGTCATAATTAATGTGTGATTTTTAGGCACTTAATGGTTATTTATCAAAATTTAAATGAAGAGGTAGTTGTGGTGTAGCTTGCACTCATGACGTGTGCGTGCACGTCTGCTGTATGCTGGATCGTCAATTTTTATTGCTTACGCGTCTCTGACGACCGCATTTGGTTGTCCACGCTCAAAGGGCAAATTGGGTGATAATCGGCACGTTTCCCCAAGTGATAATCAACTGAGTTTTGACGTATGCATCCCATTCCAACTCCGTCCCTGCACTTGATAGTGACGTAAAGTGACATAACGGCGCAGCGATGTGACACCGAGGCCGGCGACTCCGCTGGATCCAGTGTGAGGAGCGGGCGGGAGCAGTCCTGGCCAGTGCTGCCGTTGAGCGGCAGAATGAGGTTGCGGCTAATAGTCCCCTGCTCCTCTTTCAGCGTGAAAGGGAGCCGCTGGCCCAGCAGTGCGACGCACACGAGTTCGTCTGCTTATTTCTGAAAATGTGCCGCTCCTCTCAAAATCTCTGAGCGCAGAGAGCGGCGGGGCCAAGTCTTTTTCAGACGGGTCAACATCAGAGGCAGGAGGAAGTGGGGAACGTCCCCGAGGGCCTTCGCCACGGGGAGGAGGGCGTAAAATGGCAGCACTTCCAGGCTGAATTCTATATAGGTTAAGTGCGTGGAGGTCAAACGCTGTTGACGTGGGCTGTAGCTGCTCCCTGTCACCCCACAGGGTAGGATGCAATAGTCCCCCCCTCCCATCACCTCTGATGCTGTGCCGGAGTGTGTGCAGCATGTGTGTGTGTGCATGCAGTTCTTTTACGACATCTTAATTTAGGTTCCTGATAAATATCCCCCCCCCAACCTCCAGCCCATTCAACGTGCTGCTGTTGGAATGCATATAAGGACGGGTTGAAAACATTCTGTCCTTGTTCGGCATGATAAGTGGGGCAGTGGTAGCCTAGCCTAGCAGGTTAAGGAAGCGGACTCGTAATCGAAAGGTTGTGGGTCCCGCAAGGTTCCACAAGGCCAAGGTTCCACCGAGGTGCACTTTTGTGGCTGCCCACTGTTAAATGCAGATGACACATTTTGTTGCGTGCACTGTGTGTTCTGCTGTGTATGACAATCATAATAGTATTAAAATGATCACTTTCATAATGTCAAATTATACTATTTTACCAATTAAATATGTGTTTATTATAATTTACCATTAATGTGGTACATTTTGTTTACAAGTATTAATTTGGTAAATAAAGCACAGTATGTAATATTTATTGGATTTATTGGATAAAATTCAAGAAAACAGGAAAGAGAATTTATTCATTATTTTTGTATGTAATTAAAGTGCAAGCCCTGATCACCTTACAGTACATCTGCTTTATTTCAGTTCACTGTGGAAAAAGAAGAATAGACAATGAAGGGATGGAAATTGACAATGTCTGTAAAAATGTTTTTTATGTGTGAATCAGGAGCTTTCTAGACCAACACTCCAAATTCAGATCAGACAAGCTGCAGAACAAAAAAAACTCCAAAGTGTGCAGACGCACTGTGGCAACAGCACAAAACAAATTAATATGATATATTCTTATTATTTTGAGCCCACAAACACGAATGCATGACATCTGCCTCTATGCAGGGTTAATGCTAAGCAGCATGGAGTCCAGGAGGCAGGACTGGGTGTTGCGGATGGATGCTGAATCCGGATCAAAGGCGAAATCCCTTCAGACGTGAGTAAGCTGCACATGGCTCAGAGGATTGTCACTAACCAACCCTATAGCTCTAACATGATTAGCCTTTTGCCCTAAAGTACAACAGCCACTTCCTCATGACCACTAGTAGACATTTTTGATGCTTGACATGACAACTCTATTCATCTTGACAAAGTAAACTGTTCCTGTATAAGCCTGACGCATAAACTTCATTTGTTCATAGCCTTTAGTAGTAAATTCACGAGGGTAGTAGGGTCAAATGACGATTAAGCAATCATAGCTAATGTCAGCGAAGTCAGAGTGTAAGGAGAGGAGGTTATATATTTAGGAGGCCAGAGTTTAATTTTAAATCTCAGTTGTTTTTTTTAATATAATTGATACATTCGACTCCTGTCTGTAACTCAACCTCCTGCTTAAATGCCCAAAATACATGTAATTAAATGTACTTTGTAATTGTGCTCTAGTCTTTCTTGCCAACACCATGTTCAGCCCACTGAATTAAATATAAATGAAGGATTCCATAAATGCTATCTATTGGTCTGTCTAAATATTGTTTTTTAAAATTATTTTAAAATATCCATATACATTTTCAGATGCTCTCAAATGGCTCTCAGGATCTAAGCATCATATGGGATGTGTAACGTGGAATTGCAGTTTTAAGCAGAAGTTATAACTATGAAATGAAACTTGAATGGAATCTGTGGCTCGCTCCTTAAGTAAATGAGTCCATTTATCCAAACTCATCAGATTAGAGAGTCACGTGTTTATGGGCTGTGAGGGTTCAAGCTCCATTTTGGCACCAGTTTTGCCCTGTTTATACTCAGTTTGGGGTGTGCCGGATTTACACCATGGAGTGAACGGCAGACTACATTTGATCTGGCAGAATATCTTCCACTTTAGGCCTAGAGACCCTGGACTCGGCCTGAAAGGTGAGTTTAAGAGGTCAGTCATGATCTCCTGCTAAATCAGTCCAGGAGGGCCTCCACTTCCTTGAACTAGAATCCAAATCAGTCGCATACTTGAGGAACTTGATTCTCTTTCCACAAAAAAAACAAAAATCAATGTTATTTAATGTGTCATTTCATGACATAAACGGGAGATCTGCACTCATTCGATTTTCTTGATAAATCCACTGCTGCAACGGTGTGTAGAGGGGTGCTGGGCCCTGGCAGTGACATTTTGACTGATGAGGACCCTCTCTGCAACATACGCAGTTGTTAATAGCGGCCAGCTATCATCTTCAGCCTTGAGCGTTGCTGCCGGCGATCGTGTTGCGTTTCACCTTCGAGACGCGAATCTTGTGGAAATGCTAAACCACTTAGTAGTGTTATAAAAAGCCCCACCGCTCTGATTCAGCAGCTGTTTTACCCACGTCCCCCTGCTCCCCCTCCCCCGAGACGCTCCGGAGATTTTCCAGCTGCAGCGCTGAGCTCCTGTAACCTGTGCGTGTGCCCATGCTCACAGCCAGAGCGTGTGCAGGTTCTCCTGGGCCAGTGGACACCTCTGCCATAGCCCGAAGGCGCAGAGCAGGTATCGGTGCGAGACAAGGTTACTCAGATAACCTCTGTCATCGGAAAGCCCATAAATTAAGTTCCACATTAGTAACAAGTTGCTTGTTAAACATTTATAGCTGTTTACAATCAGCCCTGCCGCATGTCGTTAATGTGAATTATTTACCTCCCATGACATTTGAAGTCTGGCCATGGAGAACGGCACAAAAAGACTTCTGGTAGGGGCATACGTTGGAACACGCTGATGTTAATGTCTGTGTGTCAGATTCAGATGAAGTTGTGTCGGTTGCTGACGCAGTGTGTCCCCTGATGACAGCGTTCTGCGAATCTTCTCAGAATCTTCGGCTGGAATCTCTCACACGCACTCGCTTACGCAGAAATACTGACCCTTTGCCTGATATCAGGGGACCCTCAGGGGAGGAAAAAAGGAGAACTGGGCCACAGGTAAGTTGGAAAAAGTGCTGCCCCTTTTCCATTCGCCGTGCTTAATGAAAGATAACATATGAATTTTTTACCCCAGTGCAAAGGGTGCCATAGCGAGCACAAGCATCCATCTACAGCACAAGTCAGACAGGTTTACAACATTCTGATCTGCTTTTACCCTTCAGCATGGAGGAAATAACCTGGCAATGGACATGGCCATTTATTGCTGTATCTTTTGCTTTTACAGGATCAGTTGGCCATGTGGGGTTACCATGAGGCCAATAAAAAAACTATTGCAATATTGCCAAACGCTGAATGAAAGCTTTTGATAGACAATGGAAGAGTGATTGCCATTTGGGAAAAAATACATTTCTTTATGGGAACAGAAAAAATCTTATTGAAAGCTTATTTATGCTGATTCTGTGGCAGGAGGGGTGGTCTATTCAATTAATTTCAATTGAGGTTGATTTACCATTTTGTGATGGATCGGCAGGAGGTTTTATTATAAATGGAAGAGGATTCCAGTAGCAACCTGTGAAGGAAGTTAAGGCAGTGCTCGAAAATAAGGGTGGCCACAAAAAATATTGACACCTAGGGGTGTACTCACTTTTGTGGTTGTTGGCGGTAATATCTGTGTGTTTAGTTATTTTAAGGGGACAGCAAATTAACACTGTTATACAAGCTGGACTACTTTACACTATAATAAAAGTTTCATATCTTCAGTGTTGTCCAAATGAAAGATATAACAAGGGCTCTACTCACTTTTGTTAGATAGTGTAGCTATAGATTAGATGGGAGACAAGCACCTTCCCATTGCGTCCTCCCATTGGTTTTAAATGTATACACCAAGACGCCGCAGTTGCTGTAGTGGACCTTGAATCTTTACCTACATTGTTCTCTCAAAGGTCTTTATGTTCTGGAATAACGGTGGAAATGCTGTTAATGCCAAAGTTGTTCTGTGCTTTACTGTGGAATGCGTATGTCATGCAGTGTAAAAAGTAAAAAATTTGAAGCAACTGCTTGCGAAGCAGTTTTAAGTTTTCTATGATTAAGTTCAGAGAACTTACCGATGCTTTACTTTTCCCTACTTTTTTTACCCAATGTGTATACATGAATGTAAGCTGCAGGTGTTTGAACGTGAAAAGAACCCTTTGCCGGTGTTTACTCAAGACAGGGAACTCCGGATATCTCAAGTCTCAAAATAAACTAGCTGGGGGCCTAATCTCCCGTGGAGTGAATTAGCAGACACATAGTCTTGCCCTATAGACAAGACGGGGCAGGGTGGCGGGATCAATGTTTGGGGCTGGATGAGCATTGGCATGGCTGGGGGAAGGAACGATCTCTCTCTGCTCATATTTAACTTGGTGTTAGAAAGATTAGAGAATCAAATCAGCAGTGACATTGAACTCAAACCACGAGGAGAAATAGACATTGCCCGCCCCAATTGTTCTTTGTCTAGCGAATAGAATCCCACAAGTCCAACAGATGGCTGATTTTATTTTGCCACTGGGATTATGGGCGCTCTGAATATCCCCATCTGATTGTTAAATATGTTAAAAGTACTTTTCACTTTAAAACATCCAGTGTTTCTGCTGCTTACTGGATCTCCGGTCTTCCCAGGATTGGGTGAGATTCTGCTGACTCAGCACCCAGAGTGGGAAAAACCCCACAGCTGGCTGGCAATGCGGTTCCTCATGTGACCATGTGACCATCGCTCCAGGATAAAAGAAGACTAGGTCTGCGGAGATGCTTCTGGTCACACGCTGATTCTCCCCACCTACTAGAAGCCTTGCAGATACGGAATGGAGAAAGACCAAATTCTGTGTCACAGCTGAGAATGTGGCATTCTCCACATGAGATTAGACCCATGCGTCATCACGCAATTTTGTCCTCTTGTTCTGTTTCAGATTAAAGGGGTGGCTTACGCTTGGCTTAAGACAGAGAAATTGCAAGGAAAAAAATGCATCCTTGCTGATGTCTGGGGAAGATACGCAACACGTTTACTCATCAAAAGCAACGCACTGGGTTTGGCAAGGGGCTGATTATACAACACTATCAGACTGGCAAGGGATAGGTTTTCTCATGCCCAGTCTCAAGAACAGGAAATTAGAGAGGGACATCTTGACCTGTCCTGTAAGCCCTGGGAGAAAACAGGCAGCAGAAATGCAGCAATCAATACTCTGGACTATGATCTTCATCATAGTCCTGGGTCACAAGACCCCAGACGGTGTATTTTTGTAGTAAAATAAAATAGAGAGAATTATTATTTAAAATATGCCCCTGTTAATGTGCTCATGATGTCGCCACGTGACAAACGTGCTGATTGCTTGACTGCCACCGTCCTAACGTACAACAATCCCACTCCACCCTAAGAGCAGAAGGGGTCAGTAGATGTCATCCTCTTCCCCTGCACTACTGTTCTGCTGGGGGCATGTTGCATCGACATGCTTATGGAGATCATTCAGATTATCCCAAATTGTCTGCTCCCTGTGCATTTTTGTCAGATGGCGTCACCCACTGCAGCAGCACATTGCAACAATCTGGATTATCGCCCCAAAATAGAGCTTCTTTTCGTAGAGGTCAGCATTTATATATAAACAAAACATCGTTGTAACACGAGAGGTCTAGGACCTATTACAGAATTTTATTGTATTATTTACCCAATGGGGTTGAAATGCTCTTGCAGTGTCATTTCACTGATTTTATTTAATTGCATTAAAAATTAAGATATAAACACACCACGCACTTACAAATTTCCGCCAATTAGTCATGCAGAGCACCCCCCCTCACACCACCACCAATCACCCTGATACCCCCGTATGGGAGTAAGGGGCAGCTATACTACAAGAACGCTAGGGTCACTCAAAATAATGACCTTACTGGCTGATTGTCTAACCAGGCATCAAGGATAAGTGCTAGTGAATAACTCTCAGCAGCACTTTGAGCAGCAGAATGTTATATTTGCATGCCATGTCTACACGTGTTAAGTAGTCATAGCAACAGAGGACGACTACTATGTGTGTTTCTGCCATTTCAGAGTCATTTTAGAGGGGGAGCAAATCTCGTTCTAATAAAGCTTCTAGATATAAAAAAAAAGTTCTGAGTTTCTACACAAGTGACAGCCTCCCCAGCGCTACAGTGCATCACAGAAATCGATAACGTTGTTGCAGGGCTGCCAGGGGTCACAGATGGAAATGAGGTTATGTAATCGTGCCGGGCGGGGATGTAGGTTCCCTTTCAATTCATTTTTCAAATCGATGCTCGTAGTCTGCTGGATCTAGCAAGAACCGGCCGGGCCCTGCTCACTTCGGCAGTGTCCACTGATGTAATCACGCCGATTCTGGCCTTGACCTTTCTTTGGCCTTTTACTTCATGTGCAGTACTATCACTGCAGAGGCAAATGTTTAAAAAAAAAAAAAAAAAAAAAAAAGTGCTCGGAAGGTGACAATAATGAGAAGCATCAGAATCGAGGCCATGCAAAAGGGCCAGCGAGACAGACGGAAGCGGCTAAAAACAGTCAAATGCATCAGCAGCGCAGCTGCAGCTGTTCAGTTCATGGCGATCGACCTAGTTTACCCCTCATCGCAGTGTGCATATTACATTTCAGGGTTCTTGTGATTTTAAAATAGTAAAAATGTTCCAAAGTGCTGGTAAACAACACATGCAGGCCATATTTTGCCTCCCCTTGTGTCACATTACAGCTCCTTTTTAAACACGCAGATTCTTCTTGAGCTCCTGTGGCTTTAGGGACCTTGGGAATCTAAAGGGACCAGCTCTTGGCTCTTGACCTTTTGGTATTTTTTTTCCCCTAATCTAGTTTTGTGTTTTTACATTGTGCTACACATGATATACACACTGTTAACACACTATGTGTTTCTACACATGGACTCTTATAGCCCTGAAAGAGAAGGAATGTCAGTCCTCTCACTTTGGGGAAAACAAAGCTAAGTATTAAGGGTATTAAGGATATGCTACAGTATCATGTCATTGAAAACATAAACCGGTTAGATATTTCTACACTAGCATGTGATGTTCTGACTAGGTGGATTCTGTTCCCCGTGCCCTGTACATTGCAATTAATTAATAAATAAATATTAAAAATATACAAGCTTAAGGCCAGACGTTTTGTTAAAATTACATGCTACTATTGCTACCTCTGATGAGGGTTTGTTAATAAAAGAAATGCAAAAGAATTTGTAATGAAGCCCATGCATCAGTAACAAAGTGAATCTCACTTCATTTTACAGTGTGTTGAGATACTGTTGTGTCATAATGATAAAATAGGTTGCTGTAACAGTGTGGAATGTGAATTTCCAGACACTGATCTAAAGTTCCATGTCCACCGATGGTGAATAGGAATGAAAAGAAAAGGGGTTTAACTGAGAGCCAATTTATTAATAATGAGGCTATGTGGGCACAGACAGCGTTGCCTTGAGAGGTACTTGGCATTTAGGCCTGGCTGAGGTTGAAAATGTTCTGTTAATGGAAGACACACTGCAGATGTGTCTGCAGATGAGTAAAGAAATCATTGAACCTGCATGGCTTCTATCTGCAAGCAAGTATAAAAGGGACAACAGACTCTTTAAATGCACTAGTGGACATTTTTTTTAGAGCAATGTTTTTGATGCCTTAAAGAAATATGCATTGTGACGTACTCTACTATTTCTGTACATGCCACTTTAGAAACAATTTGCGCACGCATCTGTGGAGCTGTTTGGAACCCTGAAAATATGCGTAATTCATGGAACGCTTTCTTTTAAAATCCCATTTGGCTCCAGATTTTGTTAAGAACTGTAGTTGCCCTGAAGGCATTGAAAACGGGAGACTCGTGTAAAAGCTTTTAACAGTACTGCCTCTGTCATGGAGCTAGTTTCTTAAACATTGATATTACTCTACTGCTAGGGCAGGACGTATCTTTGGGTCAAATGGGAGGGGTCGAATGTATGGTCCGGCAAAGCAGCCACAGATCACCATCTTACGAAACGCGTTTTCTAAAACAGCGGTGTAAAATGTTGTTTTTCACATAGCAAGAAACCCCTGCCATAATGCATTAGGAATGTAGCCCATGATGTGATGAATGTTTCATTACCGCAAATGAAATGAATAAAGAAAACCACCAAGTTACTAATATAAGATGATTAATGGTTTTATTAATTAGGATGATGTGATTATATTGGCGGAGGTTATATCGGCTGGATCAGATTTTTTTTGGGGGGGAGCAGAATGTTCTGGAGAAAGCCATGCTCTGTCCAGTGTGGAACCCCCACTCAAGGTGCAACAGATCCTACCCAGAGAGCACATAAGAAAGCTATGTACTGCCCAGGCCCGGTTGAAGCATATCCGCTTTCAAATTCTTGTCACCAGGAATGAAATGCGCCATCTCCAGAGAGAACTGCCCTCCTTCCTGGCACGTACGGCTCCTTTCCGTAGCCTTTCTGAAAATGGCCTGTGCCATCTAGGGTCACTGTGTCCAACGGGAAGTGAGACTATTTATGCCTACTGAGTTGAAGCACAAAGCAGAGGAGCTGAGGGAAATTTTGGAAATACAATGTAAAAAAATATACTTTACACTGTATTGTAACACCAACCGGAGCACTTCTGCTTGGAGTAAACATGCCGTTCTCTTTGGGAAAGGTGTAAATCCCAGGGCCTTAAGTGTAGGCCTACAAGGATTAATGAAAATGCAATTATGTGTGACTGCCAAGTGGGGTTAGGAATAATGTCACAAAATGAAAATCTCCATCAAGCCACTCTAATGAGGAGGCGGCTGAACTTCGACAACATTATTAATGGGACTTATTAATGACAATCCCAAAGCACCAGTGGTATAAAAGGCCCTCTTGTACACTTACACAATATTGTGGGTGACATATTGCACAACAGTTTTTTTATGTTCTGGGTCAAACAGTGATGAATAAGATGAAAGAGAAAAACTGCTTTATATAGAGATAGTGGTTTCTTAATGACGGTGATGTGTGGGCAGAGGTAGACTGAGAAGTGCTCGGCATTTAGGCCAATGTGTGTAGTTTATTTGCACTATTTGCGAAAGAATCTGCAAATAGGTGAAGACTGGTACTCATGATATTAAAGATTAGGGAACTTCATTGTTAAGGTGCGAGGCCATGCCAATTTATTGACAATGCCTTTGAAAATATAATTCTTTACAGTTTTTCTCAAATGCTTAAACACAAAAGCCAATCCTCTAAACCAAATGACCAGTTGTCTAAACACATTTACTAAAACTAGCCATTATTTTCCAATATCATGAACACATTTCACATGAAGACACAATTCACAAAACACAATCCTCCGTTCTCATAAATCTAAACACATTTTTCTTTGCTAAATCACAAGTTGCAAAAGAACTCTGCTCACATTCTCAAATGAAAGCTCATTCGATGCAAAATGCTTGCCACAGTCACAGTCACAATGAACACACCCGGCGTCAGTCATTACGCACAATGACTCAAAATTGAAGACACTTGTTGCTAATGCAGTGACCACATGTTTAAAAGCAAGTTCAGAGTGCACAGTTTGCTGAAGATTCCAAACGCAAGACAGAGGATGGAGACAATCTGGCCGTGGAAGAAGAGGAAGGAACGAGGAAGGCCAACAAGGGAGAGGAGAAGGTCCAGGATGGAGAGCAAGACAACCTCGCACCATCATTACGGACGAGATGTGAGCAGTCATTGACCATGTCATAGTCCATGGCATGACAATGGCAGAAGCAGGACTAAGAGTCCGTCCAAACCTGAGTAGGTTCAGCGGGCCACCGTGGTCAGGGCATTCAGACAACATAACAGGTATTGTACTTTATTGCTTTCTTTGTCACAATACAGTTTTACAAGCCTGTGAAAGTAGTCTATTGGTTTCAAATTGTTATCAAGTTGTTATTGTAAAACATGTCAATTGACAACACGTTTCTTTCTTTAGAGTTGAAAGAATGCCACATAGAAGTGGGAGGGTCGCCATATTTACAGCGGCACAAGAAACCCTCATTGTGGATATGGTACCACCAGACTCTGAGAGATCAGAGAGATAATGTCAATTTTGAGAGCATTGATTATGTCAGCTTGGCCACAATAGGCCGAGTTCTGCGGCGCCAAAATATGAGGATGAAACAGGTCTATAGGGTTCCCTTTGAGCGCAACAAAGACCTACGTTACGAGTATGTGCAAGTAAGCATACATCCATGTTCACAGTACAGTTAGTGGACATAATGTGTTGCTCAGTAGCCTACATTACTTCTGGACAATACTGTGCTACCTGATGGAGTGTTGTTCTGAACACCTGTGCACGTTCACATTTTCACAGAGGATATTACAGTTTGACGCGATGGCCAGACCTCATGAGTACCTCTTCCTGGATGAGGCTGACTTCAACCTGCAGAAACGAAGGCAAAGAGGCCATAACATCATTGGCCAAAGAGCAATCACTGAGGGTTTATTACTCTTTGTGCGGCCATGGGTTCGGAGGGGCTTGTAAGACCTAAGGACAGCATGCCGGTGGACAACACCCAACGTCTCCTTCCTAGAGGAGCTAAGAGACATCCTCCTGGACTGCCAACAACACCATCCTGGGCCCGCATATCACATTTATGTGATCATTTGCGACAATGTCCGCTTCCACAGAACAAACCATATCAAAGAGTGGTTCACCACCAACAGTAACCACTTTTTAAACGTCCGTCTGCCACCCTACTCCCCTTTCCTGAACCCTATAGAGGAGCTCTATGACAGACAACCATACACTAGAGAGATCCTCCTAAGGGCAATGGAGCTTCCAAGGATGATTTCGCTATTCCAGGGTGTTTCGCCCGCGGTGCCTGGCAAGAGACAACATAGCCTGCGATGTGGATGAGGTGGTGTGGTCCGATGCAGTTCAACGACATGATGTCACACAGTGATTGTGGTGTGTGTGTGGTGTGAATAAAGTAAATTAAAAAACTTCACACCCTGATCATGTTTTCAAGAGTACTGTTGTGTGCAATAGGTTCTGTTTTTGCATTGAGTTGTGTTACAGTAGTGTACATGCAGAATTTTCTATAGATTTATACTCTTCATATGAAACTCTCAAATCTAAATGCTAGAGATGTAAGACAATCCGTTTCTATAAAGTTTCTAAAATATGCAATGGCAGATTATGAAACAAAGATCCTTCTCACAAATTGAGCATTGTGTTTTCAATTGTTTTGCTGTAGTATGTAATGATGTGTATAGCGTTTACATTTTTTACATTTTCGAGCTACTCTTTTGGTGTGAAAGTTTGAGTTTTTAAGTGGGAAGGTGTCGTTTTGTGTATGTAGCTTTAGAAAAGGGTGTTGTGTAGAGCTGAAACAATTATTCGAATAACTTGAATTATTCGATTACAAAATATATTTGAGGAAACTCTTTGCCTCGGGGCTTCGTTTATTTAGTCACCAAAGTACATTTATTATCATATCACTCCCGTGGAGCTATGCAGAGCGGAGCTGTGCAGCACCGGAATCATTGTTCTACATGGACTGTTTTAACTGACGTGCATTTCAAACATTTAAGGAGGAAACTGAAGATACCGGTGAGTGTAAAAGGCATAAAATATCTAATGTGTGTGACCATTTTACGCTACGTGGACAACGTAGTGCAGTGTATACACTAAAATGGACCTGGCTTACCTTAAAAGTACTTCGTCAAAACTACAGCACCTTAACCGAAAATATCCTCACGTAAACCGCATAAGGTATCATATTTTTATGATTGCTAACTAACATTAGCGCATCTTGTGTTATGAGTCGATAGTGATGAGGCATGATAAGGCATGAGATCTCACTCATGTAATTCATCCCTCCCCATTTCTCCCTCCTGCGCGCCACACACAGCCAGACACCCACACCCACACACACTGATAGGTTCATCTCAAAACACGCCTTCCCCATACATAAGGTAGTAATAATAAATGCAACAGATGGACAAATCTACATTCATTAGCATATAGATTTACTTTTGGGCGAGTTTATAGCATTTTCTTGCCCACAGTACATCACAGCGCAGGCTTGCACATTCATTGCACACACATGCAATAAGACAAACTCTCTTTCGATTTAGCACATAACACTGCACAAAGACAAACATTCTACCTACCTACCTCATCTGGATACAACTGAACTGTATTGTTTAAGTTGGATTATTAGTAATACTTGAATTGTTTCTTTTTACTATTTTGTACCTTTATACTTTTTTTCTCTTTATTCTCAGATGGGCTATAGCAGGGGGTACACCCCTTTTTTTTTATTAAAATAAAACTAAGGACAAATAGACTAACCTATGTTTCATAGTTTTTTTTCATGTACATCATGAATGTTTCACAAAAAGATTGATTAAATTATTAGTTCTGGAGCCAGTAACCCAAAGGTTTTAAGCTTTGATCTAATAAAAGTATTGAGTTTGAATAAAAAAAACTTTTTTTGTGAGGAATAACAGCAAATTGCTTGTTCATTTTAAGAGGATTTTCATGTTGCATAACTCACTGTTGACAGAGTTGTTTAAAAACATTTAAAAAAAAAAAAGCTATTCGATTACTCGATTAATCAATGAAAAACAACAACAGAATACTCGATTCAAAAAAAATATTCGATAGTTGCAGCCCTAGTGTTGTGTTTAGACATTGGGGAACATGGAGGAAACGTTTGTGAAATGTGTTTTAGCATTTAAGAAAAAAAATAATATGGAACTGGTATATACACCGCTCAACAAATTAAAGAGAACACTCAAACAACACAATGTACCTCCAAGTCAATCACACTTCTCTGAAATCAAACAGTCCACTTAGGAAGCAACACTGATTGACAATCATTTTCCTATGCTGGAGCAGGACGAGCACTGCCAGAGTCCTGCAAAATGACCTCCAGCAGATGTCAGAAACAGACTCCATGAGGTTGGGATGAGGGCCCAACGTCCACAGGTAGGGGTTGTGCTTACAGCCCAACACCACGCAGCATGTTTGGCATTTGCCAGGAGAACACCAAGATTGGCAAATTTAATAAGAATATTTCATTCAGATCAGATCATTAGGATTTCTTCAAATCTTATCTTTGTGTTGCTTTATATTTTTTAGCAGTGTGTGTATATTTAACTGTACAATTGAAAATAAAAAGTTGAGTATCTTTTTGACAGCATGGCATTTTTTTCCTGGCAAACATTCCAGTGTTGGAACACTGGAGCAGTCAAATGATCCTAAGCTCAGCGATTGAACTCAAGATGGCGCTTGAGAACAAAGAACATACTGTGAACATTGTCTGGGATTTAGGGCTTGGTATTTAAAGAGTAGTGATTAATTTAGTAAGTTGCAAATGTTTAATGAATTGTAGTTATATTTGAGAATTGAGATATATTTAAATTGTGCACTGTGGAACATCAAATGTAAGACTGCCAGGAGATAAGACTGACCTTATCTGACCTGGAGGCAGTGAGGATGTACGATGAAAGCTCTGGCTGCCTGGCCTAATCTCCACTTACATTACTTCCCATTGCAAAATTACACCACTGCTTTACAATGCACTGTCTGTATTCCAGGAGCAACACTGACAGAGAGAGAGAAGAAAAAATGCCTTGTTCGCTCTGATTTAAAAACTTTATTCCATCAACATGACGTATTATACAGACACTCAGAAAAAAAAAAAGAAAACAGCACACACCCTTACACACATGAATTGATAAACGCGTAAAATTCAATCATGGCCTCATAAAGCAGTCGGCTATTAAAAAAAAAAAAAAAAAAGGCAACCCCTCTGCAATGCTCTGATAAAGTGCAAAAGTTCAGCTCATTGCATCTCAAGTGCATCCCCAGTGTTCTTGGACAGGATAATGCCTTTACTGTATCTTTCAATAAATTCACAAGAAAAAAAGGGTGCCAGGGGCCATTAACTGAAAGAAAGGCAAAAAGCACATGGAGCAACGTATAATGTTCTGCATAAAAAAAGTTCAATCAACCTGCGGGGTGGCTTCCGAGGTGGATGATTTGTATTTAAAGCGGTCATTCGATCAGAACATTTGACTCACTGGTCTAATACAAAGAACGTGCAGCCGGTTGCACCTAGAAGATCAGGGAACTACTGGACGATCTCCTCCTCAACAAAAGCCTCTTTATTCAAGAATAAGACCTTTATTTCGGCTTCCACACACTTCTAATTGCAAAACGTGAAAAAGTAAAGCCTCCAGAAGCTCACAGAGACAATCCTATTTTCTTTAATCAGACGTTGAAATGGTTCTACTGATGGGCAAGATGAGCAAAAACAACGTAGAAACCGAGCAGCTTCATAATGGCATTGTAAGATGTTTGGTTATTTCACAACCAGTTTCACTTAAATTCAGTGGATGGCTGGTTGAGATCACTGAAGGCTGGTAGGTTAGCGTTCAAGGTCAAAGATCACAGAACAATAATAAAAAATAAGGCTGAACGGGCCATCCTGCCAAACTCAAACCCACTAGCATTCAGAGGATGGCTAGCAGTTTAATTATCAACCTGAATCCTGATTGGGGGAGGGGTATGACAAACGATGACCTCTGACACCAGGATGTGAGGAGGACCCATTTGGATTACTGTCTGCATAACTAGTGCAATGTGTGTATTTCCCACACGTAGGACATGTGGACAATGGACACGTGGACAATGGACCAAACCGCAGTTCCCACACTGTCCACAGTAAGTGTCAAGCAGGTCCCGGTCCCTTAATGATCCACGTGTGGCGTTTTCATGGCTCAGACTGGATTTAGCTGAGCGTGAGACCACTCCTCAACTCATGAAACAGAGAGCATTCATTTAAATCAGGGGTAAGCAGGATGTGGTTTACTAATGGCCGGGACTTAATGACCTGGCTGCAGAGGTGCCATCTCAGTAGTGGAGAACATATGCTCCTTGATATGAACACTAAGGCGTTTGGGACGGCTGTGACCTCTGACCTTTGTTTGCAGGGGACAATGAATGCAGTTGCAAAACCAAGTGAGGTAAGCAGGATCTGCAAAATTAAATGAGACTAGTTAAGGCCACACCTCTGCAAGGACCAGAACGGGATGTACGTAAACACACAGTGGGTGGTTCACAGACAGAGGTCATTAGAGCTGCCCTTATGAAGCCCCTCTTTGAGGTGGAACTTGTACGATTGACATGGAACTAAAGAGTTTCTTGTCAAGGGACCAGTCCATAAAGCTCAGAGCTGGAGGTCAGCGCAGGGGAGAGTGGGTGTAGACCTGCCCCAGTTCATAGTGCACACACTCTAAACAATTGGCGTACGTATGAAGGGGTGTGGGTCTAATCCGGGGAGTCGATCTTGTGCATGTGTCGAGAGGAGGGCCTGCGTGCTGCTTAGTTCAGTCCCTGCCGCCTTGTCCCACCGTTTTCCGTAAATCGTCTGGGCCTCAGGCGCTGAGGATGGTCTTTACAAAGCTGGCCACATCCGTCTCCTTGGAGTCATGCAGGATAAAAAAAGGCTGTTTCTGGGGGTGGGGTGTGGGGTTCGGGGGAAGTGGGGTGGGGAGGAGGTGATGCAATAGTTAGGGTGAGTGAGTCAAATTGCTCTCTTTCTGGCTGCGAAAAAGACTTTCCTTTAAACAAGTCTGACCTCTGGTGGTCATTTCAAATAAGAAATCAATTTCAGAATTATATTACAAAAACAAACCATGAGCTCTGGGTAGGCAGGCCTCTCTTGGGAATTTTTTCTCAAGCTAGAAGGAAACCCGGAAACATTCATGTAAAACGTGAAACATGAATGTAAGGGGTTCTGGACCCCTGGATCGATTCAGTGAAGTGGGCAGTGCCTCACCAATTGGAGGTGAAGTCCACAAACTCGGGGGAGAAGCGGTCGGCAGGCAGCTGGGGCGAGGGTTCATCCACCACCTGCTTGAGCTGCTGAAATGGCGTGCCCCACGAATCATACGGGAATCGCAGGATGGCCAGTTCAATCTACCATAGAAGGCACAAACGCGATCAGATGCATATTTCAGACGTTCCTGCATGGCCAAAAAAGATGCTGAGCATGCTGTAGGCATGTCCTAACATGGCGTACCGTGTTAAGATACAACCTTTTTTCCTGTGGCACAGTGATGTTTTGCAGTGAAATGCTACAAGATGTTCAACTGTAATGTTAGCTACGAGCATGTTTCATGCAGATGAGTAAAATAAAAACACTTACCAACGTGATTCCTAAACTCCAGATGTCCGATTTGACACTGTAGCCCTGCTGGTTGAGATCTGGGTTTATCCGCTCCGGCTGGAACAAAGGAACTGGGTTGCAGTAAAAGTAAACAAGGTGGACAAGGTGGCACTTCGACTGAGCTGAAAGCTCACCGCCATGTATGGCTTGCAGCCTGCGTCCATGGTCTTCGCCACTGAATCCACCAGGTAGCCGCTGATCCCGAAGTCACACATTTTCACCTGGCCTTCTGTGTTGATCAGGACATTTGATGGCTTCACATCTACAGTTTACAGAGGAGCAAACTTGTTCATACCAGAAACGCTGATTATTATACATTTCCAAACACGTATGCAAATAGGCTCTAATACACAAATTAACTTTATTAATAATGAACAATATTAGACAAATAGAATGAGCCTCAAAATTAAAATAATAACATACTAAATGCTTTGATTCATACAATTTACAGAACCTAGCAAGATATTTATAAAATCTGACAACTCATTAAATGAACAATTCTGAGAACAATATTCCATCATCAGTGCATGACAACTGCATCAGTACCAAAGTTAATGTGTATGGCTACTTGACTGAATAATATGCCTAAAAATTTAATTAAAAGCATTATCAGTAAACAGTAAGGAAAATAGACATATTTTCAAATATATTAATTATTGTATTTAGGATAGAGATTGATCAAATTCTATAACCAAAAACCAAACAAACAAAAAAAACAGGCAGTGCTTAGAAAAACACTGAACCAGAAACAATGCAAAAAATAAAACACAACAAAGATCCAGTTGTGCAGTCCAAATGCTATCGTTCTGTGCCTTTATATAATACAAATTGATAATGTTAATAACCATTTTCATACAATCCATATTAGAAACTGCAACGGAAGGCATCACTAAAAGTTGAATAGTACATGCAGCACATTATCCTGCCCGTTACAGATTAAGAAAACAGAGAGGGAGAGAGAAGGAGGGAAAACACAAAAAAAAGGATTAATCAGGATTAGTCAGAGTGGATCACGGAGAGCCAAGTAATCTCAACCAATACTCAGCTCACCATAGCTTTATTTACCTCTGTGTATCACAGACATCCTATGCAGATGTTCCAGGGCTTTGACAATCTAAGGAGAAGAGAGAGCGGGAGGAAGGAAGGAAATATTAGCCAGCAGTAATGTCTCAACAGTGAATCACACTGAACTATAAAACAAAGCTCCAGAAACACAGATTGTAGTATGTAGTATGGCGATAGGGCTGCCTGGTATCCATCAGTAACGGTGGGATGCCATTTTTTTAACTCCATATTTCACACCACAATGGCACTAAATACATTTAACCCCAATTAATTACCACAGACATCTTCTCTTCATTATTCAGTAACTATATGCTATTAATGCAATAATTCAATGGAATAAAAAAAAGACAGCATGGGTGACTGGGCTCAAAATGGGTGTTAATGAGTTCACTAATGAATTAAAAAAAAAAATTAATCCTTACCGATACAGTGATTTTCCCCAAAATGTCCTCAGGGATGGTCAAACCCTTGGCAATGACCTGCTTGTAAAACTTGTCGAGAGATGTGTCCATGAGTTCCATGCAGATCCACACATCGCCCTGCAACGCCATAAGACTGTGGGTTTTTGTGTCTGTGTATGTTATTTGCACTATGTAAAATGGACGTACTTCCCTGAAGAGCGCTCCATAGAAGGTGACCGTGTAGAAGCAGTCCACAGTCCTCATTGAGATGTCCAGGTCCATCAGCAGCCTCTTCTGTTCCTGTGAGTTCACTGTAGCCCGTATTCTCTATTAAGAGGGAAAAAAAACAAAAACAAATATCAAACCACAACTAAATACATTTGAGCTATAATATAATTGTATTACAGTACGAAGACAATCATTAAACATTTCATTTAAGGGTCAAATAAAAGTGTAAGTACAGTCAGAAAAGTCCTTAGAGTGACCATAAATCACACAATAACAGGGGTGTTAGAAAATATTGATACAGCAATATATTGCAATATTTTTGCGAATGTGATATTGTATCTATACAGGGATATGAAATATCGATTTTTTTGGTATAGAAATTTAGTCCACCGGGTGGTGCTGTCAAGCATTTTCTTCAGTGAGGTCAGCAGAGATGAGAATCAGCGTGCGACTACAACCTTCAGTCCTCTAGATGGCGCTGCACAGCTGGGCACTTTCAATTACGGCTTGGCATTTCAGGCAGAGTGAAATCGCAAGACATGACAGACCGATCACAGCATCATGTATTTCAGCTCCGTTTTTACATTTTTAGTGAGCTGAAAAATATTGCAACATGTACAGTATCTCAATATTTTGCTATATAATCATATTGTGAGATCCTTGCCAATAAACACTCCTACATAATAACGTCACTTTGAATATGAATCTGCTTTATTAAAATGTTTTCAGCTGCAATGTCATGTGACACTGAGCGACGCATTGAGTGATGGAACTGTTTCATTGCGGAAGGCTCAAAGCACGTATTCATGTCTTAAATGAGAAGGGTAAAAGCAGATTTTTTATTTATGATGCTGATGTCCTCTCAGTTATCCTTTTATACATGATAGGAAGCGAGGTTGACTGCTCACCTTCACAGCCATGATCAGGCCACTAGGCACATGTCGCATTTTGTGCACAACGCCGTAAGCCCCCCTTCCCAGCTCTGCAATCTGTTCCAAATCATCAGCCTTCACCACAACGTTCTGACAAGAAAAGGAAGCAGGAACATTAAAGGAAAGCAGGGAATACTTCTTGGATTTGGAAAATAAAAGTAGAAAAAAAAAACATGGAAAGAAAGTTCACCAGAACCATACCTTCTCTCCAATAGTCACCTCTGCCTCGGAGTTCAGATCTCTAGGAGGCCTGAGAAAAAGAAAAATGGGTAAAGACTACGGGATTATGGGATTTTGGAGGCGCTATGTAACACTGGCTGTTTTCACCAAGGTAAAGTATACTAGTTACAAGCAAAGCCAACCAAGGGAAGAAGAGGAGAAAGGAGGCGAGACTTGTGACTTACGTTGCTGGTGGCTCCGGGTCTACTGGCAAAAGCTTGGGGAGCTTCTTCTTGGGTGGGTGTTTACCTGTTGAAAGATCACAGAAATAATTGTTTGATATATTTCCCTCAATTAATTATTTCTCACATTTAAATAAACATAAAAAAAATATATTTGTTTCTTTAAGTTCCCCTAAAAGAAAACAGCAGGACGATTTCTTACTTTATCCCCATAACTAGTGGTCAGAACTATGAACAAGCGTGACATGTATGTAGTACTTGTCGTGCCTTATTACTGGGGACTTCAATATAAAGTTATTACAAAAGCCATACAAGCAGTTTGAGAACTTGACGTGATGCACGGGACACAGAAAACCAGTCCCACTTGTTAAAACCAACTTCCACAATACATTTCTGTGAACTCTATAAGCAATCAGACTGAACTATTGCACCAAATATTTCAATGTATAATGGGTGTCAAAACTGTCCAAAACTTCAATAAAATAATGTTTATGCAATGCCAATATATGCAACTAAAACGACCAAGATGGTGTGATGCACGGAACAACAATGTCCCCCATCTAAAAGCTACAGCTACCTGATGCACTGTGCCTATTTGATAATAATGATATAATTGTTATGATAATAATTTGCCTTGAATTTAATTTAAAGTAGTAAAAACATTGTGAGAAGTAACCGTGTTTCAAATGTCTGCAAAACCTTCATTTTAAAAATTACTTTAAAATTAAATGATGTTCCACATTATCTGGGTATGCATCTTAAATATTAGTAATTAAAAAATATAAGTACAAGTAAAAGTGCAAACATTACAGAATTTTTTTTTTCAGAGAATCGCCCAGTAGAACATGTAAGCAGTATGAAGAAAGACTTCTTGTGCTGGAATCACAAAACCCATGATCATAAATATTCATACAATACAATGCAAATTATTCATAACTTGGTGGACATCTTATTTACCCCAGATTGACTGTAGAGTTCTAACAATGCAGCCTGACCTGGTCCACCATGCTACATAAAATCATTCTGATCCACCGCCCTCCTTCATCATCTATCACCCCATGGTCACACCATGATCTTGCACCAAAAACCCATCACAACACCCCGCTATTTTCCTGCTGAAGAAAGTTCAAAATGCCCTTTATTTTAATGTAATAGGAGACAACCGCACAAATCATGATGGTGAAGATATAAACAGATTACATAAAAGCAGAGCATTACACATCTGAACATTTCAAAGCACCACAAGTGGCCTGTAGGGCAAAAGAGGTCCTCAGGATTTACAGAAACAAATAAAAACAAGACATAGAGACCTGACAGTTATCTTTACTGTTGGGGGGGATTAAATATCCCGTTATAGGTGTGTAATTATTCCTGTTGTCTGGAATATTTACTTTTTATAAATCAATATTTAAAAAATGGGATGAGGATGATTTGAGATGCAAACCCAGTGTTCCCAGATTGTTTGCCAAAACACAAAACTGCTCAGACTACTTAACATACTTAAAAGAGATTTAGATTTTTCAGCACCATTCCCAAAAAAACTGGAAAAAAATGGACTATAATCCATTAAATCTGGCAACGCTGAGCGATTATAAGCACTGTAATTAAACTGACTTTCTGCCATTCCTGAAGACATAACATCTCGATAAACAACACCCCAAAATATAGATGGAATGAGTCATGGAATTCCCCCCAAAAATAAATAAATAAATAAATAATTCTGTTTTTATGCAATTTCCCACTAATCAGAAGGTTGCCGGTTCGAATCCCAAGGTGCCACTGAGCAAAGCACTGTCCCCACACACTGCTCCCCGGGCGCCTGTCATGGCTGCCCACTGCTCACTAAGGGTGATGGGTAAAAGCAGAGGACACATTTCATTGTGTGCACCATTTGCTGTGCTGTTGTGTATCACAATGACCATCATTCTCTTTATGATGTATGAAAACTGACGAAATACTGACACACCCACCCACGTTTGCGTTCTGCATGCCCGTCATACCACACTTGTCAGAAATGAATTGGGGCAATGTCCAAAACTGCCTCAGCATATAAATAACTTGCATATAAATATTATTATTAATAATAAAATATATTAATTATATAGGTATGGGGGCAATTTGACAGTTCCGCATATATCACTATTTTTCTCGTGTTGAGTTTCTGACACCCAAAACACAAACTTTAATAATGTTCTCCCTCCCACTACCACACCCACTACAGACATGCAATATAATTCAATGGATTTGATGGGTGTAAGTGAGTGCTCTCACACTCACACAAAAAGCGGTGCACAGAATGTTGTGTATGTGGCAGCGCCACTGCCGAACGGTCAGGGTGCCCATGCTGACCCATGTCCACCACCAAAAGCGCCATGTGAACACAGAACAGGCCCACAGAGCAATGGCAAAAGGTGGCCAGGTCTGATGATGTCCAGACGTTTGAGTGTGTGTCATTAACCTGGTATGTCTTCCAGACTCGCAAGCCGGCAGAGGCAGTGTGATGCTGTGGGAGTCGTTACTCTGGCACAGACCACCCGCCTACGTATCGTTGCCGACCAAGTAAAGCCATTCATGGAAACATTACTCCCCGGTGGCAGTGCCCTCAGCAGTATAATGTGCCAAGTTTCAGGTGTTGACTTGACCTCAAGGTTCTGCAGAACTCAGTCCAGTCCTCCATCGGCGCTCGACCTCAAGGTTCTGCAGAACTCAGTCCAGTCCTCCATCAGCGCTCGACCTCAAGGTTCTGCAGAGCTCAGTCCAGTCATCCATCGGCGCTCGACCTCAAGGTTCTGCAGAACTCAGTCCAGTCCTCCATTGGCGCTCGACCTCAAGGTTCTGCAGAACTCAGTCCAGTCCTCCATCGGCGCTCGACCTCAAGGTTCTGCAGAACTCAGTCCAGTCCTCCATCGGCGCTCGACCTCAAGGTTCTGCAGAACTCAGTCCAGTCCTCCATTGGCGCTCGACCTCAAGGTTCTGCAGAACTCAGTCCAGTCCTCCATCGGCGCTCGACCTCAAGGTTCTGCAGAACTCAGTCCAGTCCTCCATCGGCGCTCGACCTCAAGGTTCTGCAGAACTCAGTCCAGTCCTCCATCGGCGCTCGACCTCAAGGTTCTGCAGAACTCAGTCCAGTCCTCCATCGGCGCTCGACCTCAAGGTTCTGCAGATTTCAGTCCAGTCCTCCATCGGCGCTCGACCTCAAGGTTCTGCAGAACTCAGTCCAGTCCTCCATCGGCGCTCGACCTCAAGGTTCTGCAGAACTCAGTCCAGTCATACATCGGTGTGATGTCCATGGAGATACCGTCTTACGACACAACCCGACTAGACTGTTAGGCCGTGTGGTGCATTTAAATAAATGACAGTCACACACATAAAGCCATGACCCGGCCAGGCCCGGCCACGAGCACCGGACAAAGAGGGAAAGGACATATAATATAAATCGCCAGATGCTTGCCTCCGTGTCACCTCCTCAGCATCTCTCTTGTGACGTTCAATAAAATCACCAACACAAATTTGCAATCAGCAAATCATACGAATTTCCTGTTTGCTGACGGTCCATTTAATGCGTGAGCTCGAGCCGGCCTGAGCCCGACTAAACTGATACTAATGGAGCACGAACCTCGGGCCACGTTTTACACAACTAGTCCCTACAGCATGCAGGATTATACAGAGTTTGGGCGTGTTCTTGGGATTTTATACAGTTAATGTTTACTAATATAATCTTGGTGACCTCACTGCAATACAATTCTCTGCCCGCCACAGGTTGGGAAAAAAGATCCACTGACTTAGAAGATCTGCTCCTCATTGGTCGGTACCAGATACTATACCATACTTTCGTAATCCTATTGGATTTACTTCAACAGGTCAAGACTTTTTGCAAGTGAAAAAGGGGGACCTACTCTATATTAGGAAATATTATGCATACGGTCTTAATGTTAGGCCAATATACAACATTGGAGACTAAGCCATCATTTTATTCTTATTTTGTCCATTTAATATTCCATATTCTCCCGCTATTTTTCCCGTAGTCTGATTCAAGCAAAGTGAAACTATGCTGAGTCACATTTAACAAGCACTCGCAGACGTGAAAAACGAGCACCTGCCCTCTCTCGTAGTTTTCCTCGAATGCCCAGGAGCAGGCCGACTTTCGGTGACAGCGTCAGAGCTCTCCACATCGCAGGCGCGCCGCTTTCCGTGCAACTCAATTCTTAGAAAAGGGCCCGCTGGTCTTACTCAATTCACCGTACACAAAAAAAAAGAAGGCCCTTCCATTCACACGATGCACACTAATCATATCATGTCACCGTAAAGTAATCCCTGGGTACACTCCTGCGCTCCGCTGCCATGACAGATGACCGCGGCTCACGCAACAGGATGTGTCTCAGGCGCAGCGCGACCTGACGAAACCCGAGCACGCCAGGGTCCAGGGACAGCGTCTTAAACGGTTCTTAATGCCAGCACGGCGAGCTGCAGTAAAACCTCCCACTGAGGCAGGTGTGTCATTTGCAGTCGTGTCCAGCACTCGCACAGTCCCGTTCGAAAGCAGAAAAAACGGAATTAACCGGATCCCGCGCGACTGTTGAGGAACGCACCTGTGCGGCGTGAACACGACGAGGGTGACTGAGGCGACACGAAAAAACACCCCGGGGTTCAGGCACCGCCAGCGACGAACGCAAACAAAGGTGGACACCACGCCTCAAAAACAGGCCATTAGTACGACAAACACAGATTGTGTAACAGCGGCGAGTGCGCAGGTTCAGACGAGGGGGAGAAGGAAAAAAAAAAAAAAAAAAAACTACACACATAACCTGCGCCCGGCCGCAAGATCAGGCCCTTACACGCAAAAACACGGCAGCGGCCTGTTACGCAGGCCTCGGCGCGCTCCTCGGCGAGGTCATCGCCCTCCCTGCGGCTGTCACTCACCCAGCCAGCCTTTAATGCTGTTTCCAGCATGCAAAGCAGATAATGCAGCTAACAAACGAATAAATAGTCATTAAAATACAATAATAATAATAATAATAATAATAATGAAGTCGTGCTTCGGTTCCAGTGTGAGCGCACAGAGTTGAAACGGTGGGAGTGGAAAAGGTCACGCATCTCCCGGCGGGGGTCTGGGGCTCCTCTGACGTCACGCGTGCGGCTCCATTCGCCAATTGTGGAAAGAATGGCAGGAATGCGTGGGAGCTGACGTCACCGGGCTCCGCTTCCCTGTCACAGTCCGGCGTCACCGACCGCGACCTTTTCTCAACTTTTGTTCCACGTTCGTATGGCCAGTTGCGTCGTCTTCTCTCTTTCTCTCCCTCTCTATATATATAAATATGTATTTTTTGTATGCAACTGCTTGCTAACCGGCGTCGCCGTGGAGTTACGTGCGTGTTAACGTCACTCGTCCTCTCCGTGGGGGCTGCACGTTCCGGCAGGTGCGCGGCTCTCGGGCTAGTGCGGCGGCTAGCCCGCTACCAGGAGGAGGGGGAGCCCGGCATCGTGCTAGTGGCCCGTCCGTCCGTCCGGCCGGCGGGCTAACGCGGCGCGGCTAGCCGACGAGCACGCGCGCACGTGCAGACCCGGTCCGGCTCGTACAGGTCCGGCCCGGTCCGGTCCGGCCGCCGAGGCGGACTTGCAGCGAAACGAAGGCGCCTTGGGAACTTTGGCAAGAAAACAGGAAACGAAAGTGCAGTGGAAATCCGACCAGCGGGAAGGGAAGGGTGCCGTGCACGCGCTCGAATGCACCTCAATGTTTAAAGTACGTTTTTTTTTTGTAAAACTTTTACTAAATAACACGTACCAGCTGAGGGATGAAAACTTACCTCGCCTGGACTGAGACATTTCCCCGTTGCGATGACGAGGGGGAGGGGAATCACAAAAGACTTTGCTTTCTCTCTCTCTCTCTCTCTCTCTCTCACTCAGTCCATCTCCCCCTTTCGGGAGCTCAGAATGCAGCGCGGCAGCGTTGCCACTTCCTAATAATCTTCATACACACACACTCACACACACACACGCCGTGTCTCTGGCCGTCACCCGGCTTCCGCTGAACAAGATTTACGTGACTCACCAGAACCTTCCGATAGCGGCCCGAGCCGTTTCAGCAGAAAAGGCGGCGACCAGCAGCAGGTCCTCCCCGCGTTCACACCGCGCTGCCAATACACGTGCAACTCACACACAACCCAGTAAACCAGACCAGCCCAGTAAACCAGACCAGCCCAGTAAACCAGACCAACCCAGTAAACCAGACCAGCCCAGTAAACCAGACCAGCCCATTTAACCAGATCAACCCATTTAACCAGACCAGCCCAGTTAACCAGACCAGCCCAGTAAACCAGACCAACCCAGTAAACCAGACCAGCCCAGTAAACCAGACCAGCCCAGTAAACCAGACCAACCCATTTAACCAGATCAACCTAGTAAACCAGACCAGCCCAGTAAACCAGACCAACCCATTTAACCAGACCAGCCCAGTAAACCAGACCAACCCATTTAACCAGATCAACCCAGTAAACCAGACCAACCCAGTAAACCAGACCAGCCCATTTAACCAGACCAGCCCAGTAAACCAGACCAGCCCATTTAACCAGATCAACCCATTTAACCAGACCAGCCCAGTTAACCAGACCAGCCCAGTAAACCAGACCAACCCAGTAAACCAGATCAACCCAGTAAACCAGACCAGCCCATTTAACCAGATCAACCCATTTAACCAGACCAGCCCAGTTAACCAGACCAGCCCATTTAACCAGAACAACCCATTTAACCAGACCAACCCAGTTAACCAGACCAGCCCAGTAAACCAGACCAGCCCATCTAACCAGATCAACCCATTTAACCAGACCAACCCAGTTAACCAGATCGCGTGGTTTGGTTCCTGCGCTGCTCTGTGTGGGGTGGTGGGATGTGGCATGGGCACCAGGGCCCGTGGGCACCAGGGACCTGGCCATGCTTGGGAGAAGTCTTCCAATAGCTGTGACACCTCGCGTGTCTTATTAAGTCCAGCGTCTTCAGTTTTATTCTATAATGTAATAATAATAATAAAAAAAACATAAACAAGTACGTGCATCCAATCTTTTGACTTGAAGTGTGGATGCACGTTGTCCATATCAGCAGCAAGAACATTCAACCAGGTTTATAAAACTATGACAAATAAACATTTTGACGAGCAGGGAAGGTAACGCTGGTTTTAATTTCTATGGGAAAAGTGGTGGGACCACTATGACAGCTGTACCCCAAAGTCCTGACTTACTATACACAAGATCCAGTGACAGAACCACACTTGACTTGAATGTGCTCTTCAGAATTACCTTATCTGTCACATATGTTTGTGAATATAGACACGGCATTTATCAGATTGCCTTATGCAGAGCGACTTACAACCAGTAGTTAAGGGACAGTCTCCCCCTGGAGACTCTTAGGGTTAAGTGTCTTGCTAAGGGACTCAATGGTAGTAAATAGGATTTGAACCTGGGTCTTCTGGTCCATAGGCGAGTGTGTCACCCACTAGGCTACTACCACCCCTTCAGTCCTTAAAAGTCCCTTTCAGTCCTGAACCACACCACCATTTGTAACCCAGTCACCAACACTATACCACTACACCAACGCATTTTGTACGTTTTAATTTATTTCTCTGTACTCCGCTCAGCATCTGCTCGTTTTCTAGAATGGTCTGATGTATTCCTGTAGGCTGCCACACATTGCTGATAGTCATGAGTGTGTTTTTGATTAATCGCACACCAGATGATTCATGGATGCACCAGACTGGTAGGGCAGATTGGGACTGGCATTAATGTGGGACATTTTGACATTAAATAATCACATAATCTGTATCGTGCACACACATAACATGCACTTGTGTCTGTTTCATCTGTGTTCATTCAGTAATATACAGTTATATGCAGAAAATTATTGTCCTCCAGTGCTATAAATGCCTTCGGATGGAGGACAGATGGACGTAGCATATGGATTTTTATTTATCAGTTCATTCATCTTAACCACCACTGACATAGATTGTCAATTTAATTTAACAGCAAAAAATTAAACAGATTGAATTTTTTTATTTATTTGTGGTAAATACGTAAGGGACAAATTACACCAATAAATAACAAAATATGATTAAACACGAAGCATTTCCATTATAATCACAGAGACTTGAACTAAAATGGTTTAAAATAATATTGTTTTGCAGTGTGACTGCACGTCCTGAATTTAAACATGCCTTCTGTGGAGCTGAATTTGGCCAAAAAATGTCTAGAAGCACCAACAAAGCTAGAAAAAAACAGAATATTTAGTATAAAATGTAAATTAGTTTTGCCGTCATCATTAGCTTTACATTTAAAAGCAACACTGATGTTAAATAGTGGATTAACAATTGTTTGTTTTAAGAATGAATTATCACATTGCACCACTGGGATGAACACCGCGCCAAATGAACGGACTAGAGGCCAGTTTATAAAGAAGTGCATGAAGTAAAGGTAATAAAAGGAGCGTTCGATATAAGTCTAAGGAGCCGTGACCGTGGGAGACTGGACTAAGATTACTGAACTGGTCAAAAATGTAAAAAAAAAACATTTTTCACTTTCTGGAAACAATGAGGCTATGGTAAAGTGGCTTGACTACAATGTGCAGGTAGAGGGAGCTGTCAATCAGGTATTCAGACGTGCGCCGCTGCAGGTCGGCGTCCACCAGGAAGTCCCCCGTCTCCTCTGTGCTCTGGTGAAAGTTGTAGACGTGGCGCACCACCACTTTGCCCTGCTGCTTGGCCGCCACGATCACCGTCTTCTGGAAGCCGACGCCCGCAAAGTCGGGACTGGAAGTGGCGGGCGTGATGATGACGCGCGGGCGGCCGTTGTCGATGCGCGTGGGCTGCATGGCACCGTGCTCCGTGTAGGTGGAGCGCACGCTGAGCGGAAGCCACCGCGGCGAGAACAGCGCGTTCCACGTCACGCGCTTGGCCGAGTCGTGGCCACTTGGGCCCAGCTGTGTCTGGAAGCTGAAGCTGCGGTCGTCGCGTGTGGGGTTGTTGATCACCCACGGCGAGCCCCACGCCGGTGACAGGTAGTTCCGCGGCGTGAAGATGCTGCAGTTGACATCGAAGTACTTGGCGAGCTGGATGGGAGAGGCGGCGTGGAACTGGAAGGCCAGGAAGAGGAGGTCCCGGACGGACTCGTAGTACTTAAGCATGAGCGGCGACTGCTTCTGCAGACGGAACAGCTGCTGGGGGGGTATCATGCCGTACCTCACAGACCGGAGCGCGTTCTCCGCCGTCAGGCCGGACGGCTGGTTCTGGCCGATCCACGCCTCCAGCGCGTCGTAGAGCTCCAGCTCGCTCTGCAGGATCAGGTCGGAGCGCTGCAGCAGTGACAGCAGCAGCTCGCCGCTGATGGAGCCCCATTCCGCACTCTGCATGACGGACGACAGGTTCCACGAGAGGTACTGCAGGCAGCTGTCGCGCAGGGCGGCGTCGCCCAGCTGCACGGCGTACTGGTACCAGTTGACCACGTGGCCGGTGGGCGAGTCGCTGGACAGATGCTGGGTCATGTATCGGGTGAGGCCTTGCTGCAGGCTCCACACTTGGTACTTGCTGGCCAGTTTGTGCAGGGGTATGGCCTGATCCAGACGCACAGAGATGTCACCACAGTACAAGTACCTGTGCGAACAGCATAAAAGTAAAGTGAAGTGATTGTCACATGTGATACACAGCAGCACAGCACACACAGTGAAATTTGTC